>NW_027362270.1:210000-222500 GCF_039654945.1 Dendrobates tinctorius
TGGTCCATGCCCAAGCATGAGAAGCGATCCTGGGGTACCTGAGCTTGACCAGACCCTCCCTCGGTGGTCCCTGGTTCTCTGGAGGTGATGGATGTCAGTGGGGGCAAATCTGGAGTTCTTGTGGGAAGGGGGACTCTGGTAGGCGGACGCCCCTTCTGCCTATGTCCCCTCAGAGCAGGCTCGATGGTTCTCAGTCCCCGGCAATGGCTGGTGGTCCATGCCCAAGCATGAGAAGTGATCCTGGGGTACCTGAGCTTGACCAGACCCTCCCTCGGTGGTCCCTGGTTCTCTGGAGGCGATGGCTGTCGTCAGGGGGGCAAATCTGGAGTCCTCGTGGGAAGGAGGGCTCTGGAAGGCGGACGCCCCCTCTGACTATGTCCCCTCAGAGCGTGCTCGATGGTTCTCAGTCCCTGGCTTTGGCTTGTGGGCCATCCCTGGGGTACATTCTTGCAAAAAAAAAAACGACTAAGTGAAAAAGAACCGGAATGAGGAATTTTCTGGGTGCCGCATCCGCCCTACAGTGACTGGAGGCCGGGTACAGTTCTGACTTCATCCCCTTAAAGTGGGGACGTTGTCCCGCAATGCATATACATAGGAATGCGCACCTGCGGCAGAATACAGGAGAGAGTGCTCTCTCTACCCCGATGGATGGCGATTGTTTCTCTGGTTCTCCGGCTCGGGTAGGCGACTTTAGAAGGTGGTCCCTCTTGTTGTGGAAGTTGCAAAATACGGCCGAGACTGAACTTCCACAGCTCCAGGAGGGACTTTTGCTGGTCGTGAGTCCCAAGTGAGAGAAGCAATCTCGGGGTACCTGAGCCTGACCAGACCCTCCCCGGTGGTCCCTGGTCCTCTGAAGGGTGATCGCTGTCAGGGGGGCAAATCTGGAGTCCATAGCCGAGCTTGGGCTCTGGAAGGCGGACGCCCCTTCTGCCTATGTCCCCTCAGAGCAGGCTCGATGGTTCTCAGTCCCCGGCATTGGCTGGTGGTCCATGCCCAAGCATGAGAAGCGATCCTGGGGTACCTGAGCTTGACAAGACCCTCCCTCGGTGGTCCCTGGTTCTCTGGAGGTGATGGATGTCAGTGGGGGCAAATCTGGAGTCCTTATGGGAAGGGGGACTCTGGTAGGCGGACGCCCCTTCTGCCTATGTCCCCTCAGAGCAGGCTCGATGGTTCTCAGTCCCTGGCATTGGCTGGTGGTCCATGCCCAAGCATGAGAAGTGATCATGGGGTACCTGAGCTTGACCAGACCCTCCCTCGGTGGTCCCTGGTTCTCTGGAGGTGATCGCTGTCAGGGGGGCAAATCTGGAGTCCATAGCCGAGCTTGGGCTCTGGAAGGCGGACGCCCCTTCTGCCTATGTCCCCTCAGAGCAGGCTCGATGGTTCTCAGTCCCCGGCAATGGCTGGTGGTCCATGCCCAAGCATGAGAAGTGATCATGGGGTACCTGAGCTTGACCAGACCCTCCCTCGGTGGTCCCTGGTTCTCTGGAGGTGATGGATGTCAGTGGGGGCAAATCTGGAGTCCTTGTGGGAAGGGGGACTCTGGTAGGCGGACGCCCCTTCTGCCTATGTCCCCTCAGAGCAGGCTCGATGGTTCTCAGTCCCCGGCATTGGCTGGTGGTCCATGCCCAAGCATGAGAAGTGATCATGGGGTACCTGAGCTTGACCAGACCCTCACTCGGTGGTCCCTGGTTCTCTGGAGGTGATGGATGTCAGTGGGGGCAAATCTGGAGTCCTTATGGGAAGGGGGACTCTGGTAGGCGGACGCCCCTTCTGCCTATGTCCCCTCAGAGCAGGCTCGATGGTTCTCAGTCCCTGGCATTGGCTGGTGGTCCATGCCCAAGCATGAGAAGTGATCATGGGGTACCTGAGCTTGACCAGACCCTCCCTCGGTGGTCCCTGGTTCTCTGGAGGTGATCGCTGTCAGGGGGGCAAATCTGGAGTCCATAGCCGAGCTTGGGCTCTGGAAGGCGGACGCCCCTTCTGCCTATGTCCCCTCAGAGCAGGCTCGATGGTTCTCAGTCCCCGGCAATGGCTGGTGGTCCATGCCCAAGCATGAGAAGTGATCATGGGGTACCTGAGCTTGACCAGACCCTCCCTCGGTGGTCCCTGGTTCTCTGGAGGTGATGGATGTAAGTGGGGGCAAATCTGGAGTCCTTATGGGAAGGGGGACTCTGGTAGGCGGACGCCCCTTCTGCCTATGTCCCCTCAGAGCAGGCTCGATGGTTCTCAGTCCCCGGCAATGGCTGGTGGTCCATGCCCAAGCATGAGAAGTGATCATGGGGTACCTGAGCTTGACCAGACCCTCCCTCGGTGGTCCCTGGTTCTCTGGAGGTGATGGATGTAAGTGGGGGCAAATCTGGAGTCCTTATGGGAAGGGGGACTCTGGTAGGCGGACGCCCCTTCTGCCTATGTCCCCTCAGAGCAGGCTCGATGGTTCTCAGTCCCCGGCAATGGCTGGTGGTCCATGCCCAAGCATGAGAAGTGATCATGGGGTACCTGAGCTTGACCAGACCCTCCCTCGGTGGTCCCTGGTTCTCTGGAGGTGATGGATGTCAGTGGGGGCAAATCTGGAGTCCTTGTGGGAAGGGGGACTCTGGTAGGTGGACGCCCTTTCTGCCTATGTCACCTCAGAGCAGGCTTGATGGTTCTTAGGTAGTATGATTTGTTACCCTCCGGATCGATTTCCATACTGCCTCCCTGCTCATTCTCTGATGCACTGCTTGAAGGCATCACTGGTGACTGATTGTCGGCTTCATCCTTCTTTCCTGCATTTACCACCAGCTCGTGGGCATGACACATATCTGTCAGAGTCTTCTCCCGGTACACTCTCTCAGCCATGTCATTTGTATGTGCCAAGTACCGTGCAAACAGTCGCTTTTCACAGTCCGTGTATTGTGAAGTTGTCCAGGTTTCACATACCCGTCGCACTAGGTGGCTAGTGATGTTCGGGAGGTTGTAGCTATGGAGGAAATCATAATGTCAGTACCTGTTTCTACACATGCCCATGCATCATTCGGCTCGTGGCCGTCTTACCTCGAATGGTATTGCCTGAGGCCCACGGATGGATTTGCTATGGCCTTCCCCGTACACGTCACAAAGAAATTAGTGACCTTCCTTCGGCCAGCGGTATAGACAGGTCGGACATGTTCTGCATACACTTTGAACCACTGAAAAAGGAAAAAGAGAGGGGTTTGCTCCCCATGTGGAGTGGTGTTGCCTGGGCTCCCTGACTGGTTGAGTCCCTTACCGATTCTTCTTCCTCTGAAAGTACGAACACTGCGACCTGAGTGGTGGAACATTTGTGAGTCTTCACACCGACAACTGTCATCTGTCTGTCGTGGTACACGTGATGGATCCTCTCGGTCCACTCTGAAACCTGATGTGGAAAGTTATTGAACTGGTGCATGGGAGACCGCTGACCCACAGGGTCTGACTACTTACCGTCATGTTACGGATGACACCTGGTCTCTGGAGATTTTTCAGAACCAGCAGGGCCTGGAGGTAGAGTGCAATTTCCCGGCGTTCTTCATTTGATCCGCCCTCTTCCACAGAGGCTATGCTGGCTAGAAAAGTTGGCCTTGCCTCCTCCAGAATAATCTGGCAGTCCACGGGCGATTTTAGCGGCTTCCTCAGTAGATCGTACCTGGGGAAAAATAAGAGGAATTATTGAACATACATGGCAAAAATCAAGCCGCATATGCGATACTTTGAAGGGTGTGTACCGCTTACTAACAGACTCCTTGCAGGCGCCCTTGTACAATGTCTTCTGTAGGTCCTCAGTGTGATTCATGAATACCTCACAGGCCTTGTAGAGTTCTGGCTTTTCTATTCTCAGTCCCGTGGCCCTCATCTGATAGACAGTGAATCTCCGTATATGCTTCAGCATTCTGAGGGAGGTCTGTTTCGATAGCTGGAGGTTTCCGAGTTTTTCAAAAAATTCATTGATTTTATTTGGCTTCAGTAGGTACTCCAGGGTTACTCTTCTCGGGTTCACAAAGAAGAGGAACCTGGAAACATTTGAGACCTCCTGTTGGCAGTTTGGCACCCCGTGTGTAATGGTTAGGTATGAGCGGAAACCTTTGAACATAGCGTCGTTCATTGAGTGTCGCTTATACAAGCCGGCCATCTTTGTAGCGGTGCGATTTTTGTCCTTCCACTGCCTTTTCTGAATTCTTAAATCGCTACCGTCAGTGACCTCCTCATCTTCCATGGGGTCAGAACAGGCCCCTGTGTGGGCAGTCTCTGAGCGAGGGCTTTCTTGAAAACTTTCCACAGGCTGTAAAAGTGAAGCCTCATCCGATGCATCTGGCTCTGCCAGGGGCAGGGGGCTTTCTGCAGGCCGTAAAAGCAAAGGGATATCGATCTCATCCGAATCTAGCTCCGTCAGGGGCATAGTGCCTGGGCAGAGCTCCAAAATGGCTGGTGGTACCTGAGCGGGCTCTTCAGAGATCAGTGGCGGGATTTGATGCTCAAACCTAGGCTTGTTGGCTATTAAAAATCCGCGACCTTCTAAGAAGGATACAGTCTCCTCCAAGGACTGGAGAGGCTTGAGGTCATTGAAGCGGATAGTTGTACCTCTTTCGGCAATGCATTTGAGCTGAAACTTGGCTGATGCAAGGGCAGCTTTTATATCAGAATCACTCTGGGTCCTCAGACATGTCCTCCTAAGATGTGTGGAAAGGTATTTCGTTGCTCTGTGGCATACGGGACATGTAAGTGGAGTCCGGGGGTGACTGCGGGGATACAAGCAATAGAACCGGTCACCTTCCCTGCACGTATGTCATATGTCTATATGTGGTGGACGAATGTCTTCTACTCACCGCTCCATTTTGAAGTGTCCAGCATAACAGTCCGGTAACCCGTGCGCACCTCGGGGTGTGAGTCAGCCACACGTGAAAGACGCCAGCGGAGGTGATCGGAAATAACTTGCCGGAAATCCGCATACCTCATCACGGGGGGTGAACCAGCCACATGGTTGACGCCTCTACGGATGCCGAGCACCAATAGTGCTGGGGCAAAGATCTCCGCTTCGAGCCGTCTGTCATGATCACTTCCGTGGCATCACGGCGGTTGACACATCCCAAGCGGTGGCGCCTATACGGTTGAGGATCATCCATATCGTTTCTGTAACGATCCCTCCCTGGATACATCCGTCATGATCACATATACAGCACCCCTGAGGTAGACTCAACCACAGGGATGGCGCCTACACCGCTGACGAGCATGCGTCGCTTTCATGGAAGACATTCCGACTGGCTCCGTCTTTCACTATCAACTCATGGTGGCAAAAGCAGTAAGCGCTTGCTTTTACGCTTGCCAAGAGTCTGACGACCCGGGTTCGAACCCTGTCATGGCTGGGAAGTGATATGTATTCTGTGGACTTAGAAAATGTTTTACCTGTGACAGACTTCCAGGTGGTCCGTTTTTCGTAAAGAACACGCCCGCTTGGGTGCTGGATCTCCAGAAGGCGACAATGGAGATCTTGGTGGCGACAGATGTAGGCCGTGTTTTGTGCATGCCAGCCCCGTGGGTAGCCCTCCAGCTAGGAGTTCCCCTTACCGTTTGGTCCGCGTCTCCTAGGGGGACTCTTTCTGGTTGGCTGCCCGAGTCGGGTGCACATTCCTGGGTTACTCAATCCACGAATCCTTCTGCTTGGGTGCTGGATCCTCCAGAAGGCGACAATGGAGATCTTGGTGGCGGCAGACGGACAGATGTAGGCCGTGTTTTGTGCATGCCAGCCCCGTGGGTAGCCCTCCAGCTAGGAGTTCCCCCTACCGTTTGGTCCGCGTCTCCTAGGGGGGACTCTTTCTGGTTGGCTGCCCGAGTCGGGTGCACATTCCTGGGTTACTCAATCCACGAATCCTTCTGCTTGGGTGCTGGATCCTCCAGAAGGCGACAATGGAGATCTTGGTGGCGGCAGACGGACAGATGTAGGCCGTGTTTTGTGCATGCCAGCCCCGTGGGTAGCCCTCCAGCTAGGAGTTCCCCCTACCGTTTGGTCCGCGTCTCCTAGGGGGACTCTTTCTGGTTGGCTGCCCGAGTCGGGTGCACATTCCTGGGTTACTCAAGCCACGAATCCTTCTGCTTGGGTGCTGGATCCTCCAGAAGGCGACAATGGAGATCTTGGTGGCGGCAGACGGACAGATGTAGGCCGTGTTTTGTGCATGCCAGCCCCGTGGGTAGCCCTCCAGCTAGGAGTTCCCCTTACCGTTTGGTCCGCGTCTCCTAGGGGGGACTCTTTCTGGTTGGCTGCCCGAGTCGGGTGCACATTCCTGGGTTACTTGAGCCACGAAGCCTTCTGCTTGGGTGCTGGATCTCCAGAAGGCGACAATGGAGATCTTGGTGGCGGCAGATGGACAGATGTAGGCCGTGTTTTGTGCATGCCAGCCCCGTGGGTAGCCCTCCAGCTAGGAGTTCCCCCTACCGTTTGGTCCACGTCTCCTAGGGGGACTCTTTCTGGTTGGCTGCCCGAGTCGGGTGCACATTCCTGGGTTACTGGAGCCACGAATCCTCCTGCTTGGGTGCGGGATCTCCAGAAGGCGAAAATGGAGATCTTGGTGTCGGTAGATAGACAAATGTAGGCCGCGCCCGGCTGAAACAAAACGACTGTTCCTTTGGGCGGGACAACTATGACCGAGGTGGATCACTTTGGCCGCGGCCGGGCTGTGAACTCCCGACCCCCAGCTCAGACCCACCCTGAGTAGATTCGGAAGGGGGCTTAATGGTCGGTTGGCGGGCTTAATATTCGTCCTGTAGCGGTCGGTTGGTGGGCTTAATATTCGTCCTGTAGCGGTCGGTTGGTGGGCTTAATATTCGTCCTGTAGCGGTCGGTTGGTGGGCTTAATATTCGCCCTGAAAGCGGTGGCTGGAAGTCAGAGAGTGAAATATATGTCTGAGAGTGTCCCAAATGAGGCCCCAAACTGGGGGTGAAATTTCTGGATCCTGGGCGGAAGGTTGAATTTTGGGTGAAAAAACCGAATTTTGGGACTTAGAAAAATTTCGAGATGTGACAGACTTCCAGGAAGGGGAGCGTCTCGGGAGGTGTACCCAGGAGGCTTCCAGGAGCCTGGGTACACTTTTCAGAAAGTACCGTTGGGACTTAGAAAAATTTTCAGGATTTTTGGACTTAGTGCGTTTTTTGGATTTTTGTGCAAAAATCAGATTTCCCCTTCTCCCACCGCTCTGGGGCGTCAATATGATGTGGGGACCCGAGGGAGAGTGCCTCCCATGAGGGTAGAATGTGTGACTTTTGGGGGGAAAGTCGAATTATGGAGCAAAAACCATTTTTTGGGACTTAGAAAAATTTCGAGATGTGTCAGACTTCCAGGAAGGGGGCGCCTCGGGAGGTGTACCCAGGAGGCTTCCAGGAGCCTGGGTACACTTTTCAGAAAGTACCGTTGGGACTTAGAAAAATTTTCAGGATTTTTGGACTTAGTGCGTTTTTTGGATTTTTGTGCAAAAATCAGATTTCCCCTTCTCCCACCGCTCTGGGGCGTCAATATGATGTGGGGACCCGAGGGAGAGTGCCTCCCATGAGGGTAGAATGTGTGACTTTTGGGGGGAAAGTCGAATTATGGAGCAAAAACCATTTTTTGGGACTTAGAAAAATTTCGAGATGTGTCAGACTTCCAGGAAGGGGGCGCCTCGGGAGGTGTACCCAGGAGGCTTCCAGGAGCCTGGGTACACTTTTCAGAAAGTACCGTTGGGACTTAGAAAAATTTTCAGGATTTTTGGACTTAGTGCGTTTTTTGGATTTTTGTGCAAAAATCAGATTTCCCCTTCTCCCACCGCTCTGGGGCGTCAATATGATGTGGGGACCCGAGGGAGAGTGCCTCCCATGAGGGTAGAATGTGTGACTTTTGGGGGGAAAGTCGAATTATGGAGCAAAAACCATTTTTTGGGACTTAGAAAAATTTCGAGATGTGTCAGACTTCCAGGAAGGGGGCGCCTCGGGAGGTGTACCCAGGAGGCTTCCAGGAGCCTGGGTACACTTTTCAGAAAGTACCGTTGGGACTTAGAAAAATTTTCAGGATTTTTGGACTTAGTGCGTTTTTTGGATTTTTGTGCAAAAATCAGATTTCCCCTTCTCCCACCGCTCTGGGGCGTCAATATGATGTGGGGACCCGAGGGAGAGTGCCTCCCATGAGGGTAGAATGTGTGACTTTTGGGGGGAAAGTCGAATTATGGAGCAAAAACCATTTTTTGGGACTTAGAAAAATTTCGAGATGTGTCAGACTTCCAGGAAGGGGGCGCCTCGGGAGGTGTACCCAGGAGGCTTCCAGGAGCCTGGGTACACTTTTCAGAAAGTACCGTTGGGACTTAGAAAAATTTTCAGGATTTTTGGACTTAGTGCGTTTTTTGGATTTTTGTGCAAAAATCAGATTTCCCCTTCTCCCACCGCTCTGGGGCGTCAATATGATGTGGGGACCCGAGGGAGAGTGCCTCCCATGAGGGTAGAATGTGTGACTTTTGGGGGGAAAGTCGAATTATGGAGCAAAAACCATTTTTTGGGACTTAGAAAAATTTCGAGATGTGTCAGACTTCCAGGAAGGGGGCGCCTCGGGAGGTGTACCCAGGAGGCTTCCAGGAGCCTGGGTACACTTTTCAGAAAGTACCGTTGGGACTTAGAAAAATTTTCAGGATTTTTGGACTTAGTGCGTTTTTTGGATTTTTGTGCAAAAATCAGATTTCCCCTTCTCCCACCGCTCTGGGGCGTCAATATGATGTGGGGACCCGAGGGAGAGTGCCTCCCATGAGGGTAGAATGTGTGACTTTTGGGGGGAAAGTCGAATTATGGAGCAAAAACCATTTTTTGGGACTTAGAAAAATTTCGAGATGTGTCAGACTTCCAGGAAGGGGGCGCCTCGGGAGGTGTACCCAGGAGGCTTCCAGGAGCCTGGGTACACTTTTCAGAAAGTACCGTTGGGACTTAGAAAAATTTTCAGGATTTTTGGACTTAGTGCGTTTTTTGGATTTTTGTGCAAAAATCAGATTTCCCCTTCTCCCACCGCTCTGGGGCGTCAATATGATGTGGGGACCCGAGGGAGAGTGCCTCCCATGAGGGTAGAATGTGTGACTTTTGGGGGGAAAGTCGAATTATGGAGCAAAAACCATTTTTTGGGACTTAGAAAAATTTCGAGATGTGTCAGACTTCCAGGAAGGGGGCGCCTCGGGAGGTGTACCCAGGAGGCTTCCAGGAGCCTGGGTACACTTTTCAGAAAGTACCGTTGGGACTTAGAAAAATTTTCAGGATTTTTGGACTTAGTGCGTTTTTTGGATTTTTGCGCAAAAATCAGATTTCCCCTTCTCCCACCGCTCTGGGGCGTCAATATGATGTGGGGACCCGAGGGAGAGTGCCTCCCATGAGGGTAGAATGTGTGACTTTTGGGGGGAAAGTCGAATTATGGAGCAAAAACCATTTTTTGGGACTTAGAAAAATTTCGAGATGTGTCAGACTTCCAGGAAGGGGGCGCCTCGGGAGGTGTACCCAGGAGGCTTCCAGGAGCCTGGGTACACTTTTCAGAAAGTACCGTTGGGACTTAGAAAAATTTTCAGGATTTTTGGACTTAGTGCGTTTTTTGGATTTTTGTGCAAAAATCAGATTTCCCCTTCTCCCACCGCTCTGGGGCGTCAATATGATGTGGGGACCCGAGGGAGAGTGCCTCCCATGAGGGTAGAATGTGTGACTTTTGGGGGGAAAGTCGAATTATGGAGCAAAAACCATTTTTTGGGACTTAGAAAAATTTCGAGATGTGTCAGACTTCCAGGAAGGGGGCGCCTCGGGAGGTGTACCCAGGAGGCTTCCAGGAGCCTGGGTACACTTTTCAGAAAGTACCGTTGGGACTTAGAAAAATTTTCAGGATTTTTGGACTTAGTGCGTTTTTTGGATTTTTGCGCAAAAATCAGATTTCCCCTTCTCCCACCGCTCTGGGGCGTCAATATGATGTGGGGACCCGAGGGAGAGTGCCTCCCATGAGGGTAGAATGTGTGACTTTTGGGGGGAAAGTCGAATTATGGAGCAAAAACCATTTTTTGGGACTTAGAAAAATTTCGAGATGTGTCAGACTTCCAGGAAGGGGGCGCCTCGGGAGGTGTACCCAGGAGGCTTCCAGGAGCCTGGGTACACTTTTCAGAAAGTACCGTTGGGACTTAGAAAAATTTTCAGGATTTTTGGACTTAGTGCGTTTTTTGGATTTTTGTGCAAAAATCAGATTTCCCCTTCTCCCACCGCTCTGGGGCGTCAATATGTTGAGGGGACCCGAGGGAGAGTGCCTCCCATGAGGGTAGAATGTGTGGTTTTTGGGGGGAAAGTCGAATTATGGAAGAAATTGAGTTTTGAGGACAAAAAAGTGTTTTGAGGACAAAAAAGTTTCTTGAGGACAAAAAAGTTTCTCGAGGACAAAAAAGTGTTTTGAGGACAAAAAAGTTTCTTGAGGACAAAAAAGTGTTTTGCGAACAAAAAATGGAATTTTGTGATTTTGTGTAAAAATAAGTAATTTCCCCTACTTCCACCACAGGGGGGCTTCAGTATGTTGTAGGGCCCCCAGGGAGGGTCCCCCAACTGGGTTTAAAGTTTGTGGATCCTGGGCAGAAAGTTGAATTTTGGATGAAAAACCGAATTTTGGGACTTAGAAAAATTTCAAGCTGAGCAGTGACAGACTTCCAGGCAGGGGAGCCTCTCTGGAGGTGTACCGAAAACAGTTCCAGGAGCTGAGGTCATTTTCGAACATTTTTTGTTCGCTCAAATTTTTTTTGTTTTTGAGCTCTAAAAAGCTGTTATTATCAATTGGCTCAAAAATTTCAAGTGTCATGAGCTAGTACATGTTGGAGGAATACGTTTTAGGCAAAAAATTGCAAAAAAAAAAATCCAAGTGAAAAAGAACCGGAATGGGGAATTTCTGACTGCTGTAGCAGCCGCACAGTTCCAGGAGGTCGGATACATTTCCGACTTTGTCCCGCTCATTGAAGTACATTGTCCCGCAATGCAAATACATAGTAATGCGCACCTGCGGGAGAATATAGGAGAGAGTGGGCTCTCTCTACCCCGATGTATGGCGGTTGTTCCTATGGTTCTCTGGCTCGGGTAGGCGACTTAGAAGGTGGTCCCTCTTGTCGTGGAAGTTGCAAAATACGGCCGAGACTGAACTTCCACGGCTCCAGGAGGGACTTTTGCTGGTCGTGCGTCCCAAGTGAGAGAGGCGATCCTGGGGTACCTGAGCCTGACCAGACCCTCCCTCGGTGGTCCCTGGTCTTCTGAAGGGTGATGGCATTCAGGGGGGCAAATCTGGAGTCCGTGGCCGAGTTTGGGCTCTAGAAGGCGGACGCCCCTTCTGACCATGTCCCCTCAGAGCCGGCTGGATGGTTCATGGTCCGCGGCTTTGTCTGGTGGTCTGTGCCCAAGCCGGAGAAGCTGTCCTGGGGTACATGAGCTTTGACCAGACCCTCCCTCGGCGGTCCCTGGTTCTCTGGAGGTGATGGCTGTCAGGGGGGCAAATCTGGAGTCCTCGTGGGAAGGAGGGCTCTGGAAGGCGGACGCCCCCTCTGACTATGTCCCCTCAGAGCAGGCTGGATGGTTCACGGTCCGCGGCTTTGTCTGGCGGTCCATGCCCAAGCCGGAGAAGCTATCCTGGGTACCTGAGCTTCGACCAGACCCTCCCTCGGTGGTCCCTGGTTCTCTGGAGGCGATGGCTGTTGTCAGGGGGGGCAAATCTGGAGTCCTCGTGGGAAGGAGGGCTCTGGAAGGCGGACGCCCCCTCTGACTATGTCCCCTCAGAGCATGCTCGATGGTTCTCAGTCCCTGGCTTTGGCTTTTTGGCCATCCTGGGGTACATTCTTGCCAAAAAAAACGACTAAGTGAAAAAGAACCGGAATGAGGAATTTTCTAGGTGCCGCATCCGCCCTACAGTGACTTGAGGCCGGGTACAGTTCCGACTTCGTCCCCTTAAAGTGGGGACGTTGTCCCGCAATGCAAATACATAGGAATGCGCACCTCTGGCAGAATGTACTTGAGAGAGTGTCGTCTCTCTACCCCGATAGAAAGCAGTTGTTTCTCTGGTTCCCCGACTCGGGTAGGCGACTTGGCATGTGGTCCCTCTCGTCTGGAAGTTGCGCACTCCGGCTGAGACCGAACTTCCACAGCTCCGAGAGGGACTTTTGCCGATCGCGCATCCCAAGCGAGAGAGGCAATGCTGGGGTACCCAAGCCTGACCAGACCCTCCCTCGGCGGTCCCTGGTTCTCTGGAGGTGATGGCTTTCGGGGGGCAAATCCGGAGTCCTCGTCCGAAAGGGGGGGCTCCGGAAGGCGGACGCCCCTCTCGTCCACGTCCTCTCAGAGCGGTCTTATCCTCCGATCGATCTGGCACGGCGCTCCCGGGTGGGGAGGTGGTGCTGCTCGCTCGACCCGGGCTTTGGAGCTCGCGTCGGTTTACGGTGAGCGGTGTCCTTCCTCCTGTACCCCCGGGCTTCCACCACCTATCTTTGGGCGCGCACGCCGGCCGTCA
>NW_027362270.1:232500-247500 GCF_039654945.1 Dendrobates tinctorius
AGAAAAATTTCGAGATGTGTCAGACTTCCAGGAAGGGGGGAGTCTCAGGAGGTGTACCTAGGAGGCTTCCAGGGGCCTGGGTACACTTTTCAGAAAGTACCGTTGGGACTTAGAAAAATTTTCAAGATTTTTGGACTTAGAGCGATTTTTGGATTTTTGTGCAAAAATCGAATTTTCCCTTCTCCCACCGCTCTGGGGCGTCAATATGATGTGGGGACCCGAGGGAGAGTGCCTCCCATGAGGGTAGAATGTGTGGCTTTTGGGGGGAAAGTCGAATTATGGAGCAAAAACCATTTTTTGGGACTTAGAAAAATTTCGAGATGTGTCAGACTTCCAGGAAGGGGGGAGTCTCAGGAGGTGTACCTAGGAGGCTTCCAGGGGCCTGGGTACACTTTTCAGAAAGTACCGTTGGGACTTAGAAAAATTTTCAAGATTTTTGGACTTAGAGCGATTTTTGGATTTTTGTGCAAAAATCGAATTTTCCCTTCTCCCACCGCTCTGGGGCGTCAATATGATGTGGGGACCCGAGGGAGAGTGCCTCCCATGAGGGTAGAATGTGTGGCTTTTGGGGTGAAAGTCGAATTTTGGAAGTAATTGAGTTTTGAGGACAAAAAAGTTTCTTGAGAACAAAAATGTTTCTTGAGGACAAAAAAAAAAGTGAAAAAGAACCGGAATGAGGAATTTTCTGGCTGCCGCATCCGCCCTACAGTGACTGGAGATCGGGTACATTTCCGACTTCGTCCCCTTAAAGTGGGGACGTTGTCCCGCAATGCATATACATAGGAATGCGCACCTGCAGCAGAATACAGGAGAGAGTGCTCTCTCTACCCCGATGGATGGCGATTGTTTCTCTGGTTCTCCGGCTCGGGTAGGCGACTTTAGAAGGTGGTCCCTCTTGTTGTGGAAGTTGCGGCTGAGACTGAACTTCCACAGCTCCAGGAGGGACTTTTGCTGGTCGTGAGTCCCAAGTGAGAGAATCAATCTCGGGGTACCTGAGCCTGACCAGACCCTCCCCGGTGGTCCCTGGTCCTCTGAAGGGTGATCGCTGTCAGGGGGGCAAATCTGGAGTCCATAGCCGAGCTTGGGCTCTGGAAGGTGGACGCCCCTTCTGCCTATGTCCCCTCAGAGCAGGCTCGATGGTTCTCAGTCCCCGGCATTGGCTGGTGGTCCATGCCCAAGCTGGAGAAGCGATCCTGGGGTACCTGAGCTTGACCAGACCCTCCCTCGGTGGTCCCTGGTTCTCTGGAGGTGATGGATGTCAGTGGGGGCAAATCTGGAGTCCTTATGGGAAGGTGGACTCTGGTAGGCGGATGCCCCTTCTGCCTATGTCCCCTCAGAGCAGGCTCGATGGTTCTCAGTCCCCGGCATTGGCTGGTAGTCCATGCCCAAGCTGGAGAAGCGATCCTGGGGTACCTGAGCTTGACCAGACCCTCCCTCGGTGGTCCCTGGTTCTCTGGAGGTGATGGATGTCAGTGGGGGCAAATCTGGAGTCCTTATGGGAAGGTGGACTCTGGTAGGCGGACGCCCCTTCTGCCTATGTCCCCTCAGAGCAGGCTCGATGGTTCTCAGTCCCCGGCATTGGCTGGTGGTCCATGCCCAAGCATGAGAAGCGATCCTGGGGTACCTGAGCTTGACCAGACCCTCCCTCGGTGGTCCCTGGTTCTCTGGAGGTGATGGATGTCAGTGGGGGCAAATCTGGAGTTCTTGTGGGAAGGGGGACTCTGGTAGGCGGACGCCCCTTCTGCCTATGTCCCCTCAGAGCAGGCTCGATGGTTCTCAGTCCCCGGCAATGGCTGGTGGTCCATGCCCAAGCATGAGAAGTGATCCTGGGGTACCTGAGCTTGACCAGACCCTCCCTCGGTGGTCCCTGGTTCTCTGGAGGCGATGGCTGTCGTCAGGGGGGCAAATCTGGAGTCCTCGTGGGAAGGAGGGCTCTGGAAGGCGGACGCCCCCTCTGACTATGTCCCCTCAGAGCGTGCTCGATGGTTCTCAGTCCCTGGCTTTGGCTTGTGGGCCATCCCTGGGGTACATTCTTGCAAAAAAAAAAACGACTAAGTGAAAAAGAACCGGAATGAGGAATTTTCTGGGTGCCGCATCCGCCCTACAGTGACTGGAGGCCGGGTACAGTTCTGACTTCATCCCCTTAAAGTGGGGACGTTGTCCCGCAATGCATATACATAGGAATGCGCACCTGCGGCAGAATACAGGAGAGAGTGCTCTCTCTACCCCGATGGATGGCGATTGTTTCTCTGGTTCTCCGGCTCGGGTAGGCGACTTTAGAAGGTGGTCCCTCTTGTTGTGGAAGTTGCAAAATACGGCCGAGACTGAACTTCCACAGCTCCAGGAGGGACTTTTGCTGGTCGTGAGTCCCAAGTGAGAGAAGCAATCTCGGGGTACCTGAGCCTGACCAGACCCTCCCCGGTGGTCCCTGGTCCTCTGAAGGGTGATCGCTGTCAGGGGGGCAAATCTGGAGTCCATAGCCGAGCTTGGGCTCTGGAAGGCGGACGCCCCTTCTGCCTATGTCCCCTCAGAGCAGGCTCGATGGTTCTCAGTCCCCGGCATTGGCTGGTGGTCCATGCCCAAGCATGAGAAGCGATCCTGGGGTACCTGAGCTTGACAAGACCCTCCCTCGGTGGTCCCTGGTTCTCTGGAGGTGATGGATGTCAGTGGGGGCAAATCTGGAGTCCTTATGGGAAGGGGGACTCTGGTAGGCGGACGCCCCTTCTGCCTATGTCCCCTCAGAGCAGGCTCGATGGTTCTCAGTCCCTGGCATTGGCTGGTGGTCCATGCCCAAGCATGAGAAGTGATCATGGGGTACCTGAGCTTGACCAGACCCTCCCTCGGTGGTCCCTGGTTCTCTGGAGGTGATCGCTGTCAGGGGGGCAAATCTGGAGTCCATAGCCGAGCTTGGGCTCTGGAAGGCGGACGCCCCTTCTGCCTATGTCCCCTCAGAGCAGGCTCGATGGTTCTCAGTCCCCGGCAATGGCTGGTGGTCCATGCCCAAGCATGAGAAGTGATCATGGGGTACCTGAGCTTGACCAGACCCTCCCTCGGTGGTCCCTGGTTCTCTGGAGGTGATGGATGTCAGTGGGGGCAAATCTGGAGTCCTTGTGGGAAGGGGGACTCTGGTAGGCGGACGCCCCTTCTGCCTATGTCCCCTCAGAGCAGGCTCGATGGTTCTCAGTCCCCGGCATTGGCTGGTGGTCCATGCCCAAGCATGAGAAGTGATCATGGGGTACCTGAGCTTGACCAGACCCTCACTCGGTGGTCCCTGGTTCTCTGGAGGTGATGGATGTCAGTGGGGGCAAATCTGGAGTCCTTATGGGAAGGGGGACTCTGGTAGGCGGACGCCCCTTCTGCCTATGTCCCCTCAGAGCAGGCTCGATGGTTCTCAGTCCCTGGCATTGGCTGGTGGTCCATGCCCAAGCATGAGAAGTGATCATGGGGTACCTGAGCTTGACCAGACCCTCCCTCGGTGGTCCCTGGTTCTCTGGAGGTGATCGCTGTCAGGGGGGCAAATCTGGAGTCCATAGCCGAGCTTGGGCTCTGGAAGGCGGACGCCCCTTCTGCCTATGTCCCCTCAGAGCAGGCTCGATGGTTCTCAGTCCCCGGCAATGGCTGGTGGTCCATGCCCAAGCATGAGAAGTGATCATGGGGTACCTGAGCTTGACCAGACCCTCCCTCGGTGGTCCCTGGTTCTCTGGAGGTGATGGATGTAAGTGGGGGCAAATCTGGAGTCCTTATGGGAAGGGGGACTCTGGTAGGCGGACGCCCCTTCTGCCTATGTCCCCTCAGAGCAGGCTCGATGGTTCTCAGTCCCCGGCAATGGCTGGTGGTCCATGCCCAAGCATGAGAAGTGATCATGGGGTACCTGAGCTTGACCAGACCCTCCCTCGGTGGTCCCTGGTTCTCTGGAGGTGATGGATGTAAGTGGGGGCAAATCTGGAGTCCTTATGGGAAGGGGGACTCTGGTAGGCGGACGCCCCTTCTGCCTATGTCCCCTCAGAGCAGGCTCGATGGTTCTCAGTCCCCGGCAATGGCTGGTGGTCCATGCCCAAGCATGAGAAGTGATCATGGGGTACCTGAGCTTGACCAGACCCTCCCTCGGTGGTCCCTGGTTCTCTGGAGGTGATGGATGTCAGTGGGGGCAAATCTGGAGTCCTTGTGGGAAGGGGGACTCTGGTAGGTGGACGCCCTTTCTGCCTATGTCACCTCAGAGCAGGCTTGATGGTTCTTAGGTAGTATGATTTGTTACCCTCCGGATCGATTTCCATACTGCCTCCCTGCTCATTCTCTGATGCACTGCTTGAAGGCATCACTGGTGACTGATTGTCGGCTTCATCCTTCTTTCCTGCATTTACCACCAGCTCGTGGGCATGACACATATCTGTCAGAGTCTTCTCCCGGTACACTCTCTCAGCCATGTCATTTGTATGTGCCAAGTACCGTGCAAACAGTCGCTTTTCACAGTCCGTGTATTGTGAAGTTGTCCAGGTTTCACATACCCGTCGCACTAGGTGGCTAGTGATGTTCGGGAGGTTGTAGCTATGGAGGAAATCATAATGTCAGTACCTGTTTCTACACATGCCCATGCATCATTCGGCTCGTGGCCGTCTTACCTCGAATGGTATTGCCTGAGGCCCACGGATGGATTTGCTATGGCCTTCCCCGTACACGTCACAAAGAAATTAGTGACCTTCCTTCGGCCAGCGGTATAGACAGGTCGGACATGTTCTGCATACACTTTGAACCACTGAAAAAGGAAAAAGAGAGGGGTTTGCTCCCCATGTGGAGTGGTGTTGCCTGGGCTCCCTGACTGGTTGAGTCCCTTACCGATTCTTCTTCCTCTGAAAGTACGAACACTGCGACCTGAGTGGTGGAACATTTGTGAGTCTTCACACCGACAACTGTCATCTGTCTGTCGTGGTACACGTGATGGATCCTCTCGGTCCACTCTGAAACCTGATGTGGAAAGTTATTGAACTGGTGCATGGGAGACCGCTGACCCACAGGGTCTGACTACTTACCGTCATGTTACGGATGACACCTGGTCTCTGGAGATTTTTCAGAACCAGCAGGGCCTGGAGGTAGAGTGCAATTTCCCGGCGTTCTTCATTTGATCCGCCCTCTTCCACAGAGGCTATGCTGGCTAGAAAAGTTGGCCTTGCCTCCTCCAGAATAATCTGGCAGTCCACGGGCGATTTTAGCGGCTTCCTCAGTAGATCGTACCTGGGGAAAAATAAGAGGAATTATTGAACATACATGGCAAAAATCAAGCCGCATATGCGATACTTTGAAGGGTGTGTACCGCTTACTAACAGACTCCTTGCAGGCGCCCTTGTACAATGTCTTCTGTAGGTCCTCAGTGTGATTCATGAATACCTCACAGGCCTTGTAGAGTTCTGGCTTTTCTATTCTCAGTCCCGTGGCCCTCATCTGATAGACAGTGAATCTCCGTATATGCTTCAGCATTCTGAGGGAGGTCTGTTTCGATAGCTGGAGGTTTCCGAGTTTTTCAAAAAATTCATTGATTTTATTTGGCTTCAGTAGGTACTCCAGGGTTACTCTTCTCGGGTTCACAAAGAAGAGGAACCTGGAAACATTTGAGACCTCCTGTTGGCAGTTTGGCACCCCGTGTGTAATGGTTAGGTATGAGCGGAAACCTTTGAACATAGCGTCGTTCATTGAGTGTCGCTTATACAAGCCGGCCATCTTTGTAGCGGTGCGATTTTTGTC
Organism: Dendrobates tinctorius; assembly: GCF_039654945.1. Classification (NCBI taxonomy): domain Eukaryota; kingdom Metazoa; phylum Chordata; class Amphibia; order Anura; family Dendrobatidae; genus Dendrobates; species Dendrobates tinctorius. The sequence continues at coordinate 238,237 of NW_027362270.1, forward strand.
CTTCCACTGCCTTTTCTGAATTCTTAAATCGCTACCGTCAGTGACCTCCTCATCTTCCATGGGGTCAGAACAGGCCCCTGTGTGGGCAGTCTCTGAGCGAGGGCTTTCTTGAAAACTTTCCACAGGCTGTAAAAGTGAAGCCTCATCCGATGCATCTGGCTCTGCCAGGGGCAGGGGGCTTTCTGCAGGCCGTAAAAGCAAAGGGATATCGATCTCATCCGAATCTAGCTCCGTCAGGGGCATAGTGCCTGGGCAGAGCTCCAAAATGGCTGGTGGTACCTGAGCGGGCTCTTCAGAGATCAGTGGCGGGATTTGATGCTCAAACCTAGGCTTGTTGGCTATTAAAAATCCGCGACCTTCTAAGAAGGATACAGTCTCCTCCAAGGACTGGAGAGGCTTGAGGTCATTGAAGCGGATAGTTGTACCTCTTTCGGCAATGCATTTGAGCTGAAACTTGGCTGATGCAAGGGCAGCTTTTATATCAGAATCACTCTGGGTCCTCAGACATGTCCTCCTAAGATGTGTGGAAAGGTATTTCGTTGCTCTGTGGCATACGGGACATGTAAGTGGAGTCCGGGGGTGACTGCGGGGATACAAGCAATAGAACCGGTCACCTTCCCTGCACGTATGTCATATGTCTATATGTGGTGGACGAATGTCTTCTACTCACCGCTCCATTTTGAAGTGTCCAGCATAACAGTCCGGTAACCCGTGCGCACCTCGGGGTGTGAGTCAGCCACACGTGAAAGACGCCAGCGGAGGTGATCGGAAATAACTTGCCGGAAATCCGCATACCTCATCACGGGGGGTGAACCAGCCACATGGTTGACGCCTCTACGGATGCCGAGCACCAATAGTGCTGGGGCAAAGATCTCCGCTTCGAGCCGTCTGTCATGATCACTTCCGTGGCATCACGGCGGTTGACACATCCCAAGCGGTGGCGCCTATACGGTTGAGGATCATCCATATCGTTTCTGTAACGATCCCTCCCTGGATACATCCGTCATGATCACATATACAGCACCCCTGAGGTAGACTCAACCACAGGGATGGCGCCTACACCGCTGACGAGCATGCGTCGCTTTCATGGAAGACATTCCGACTGGCTCCGTCTTTCACTATCAACTCATGGTGGCAAAAGCAGTAAGCGCTTGCTTTTACGCTTGCCAAGAGTCTGACGACCCGGGTTCGAACCCTGTCATGGCTGGGAAGTGATATGTATTCTGTGGACTTAGAAAATGTTTTACCTGTGACAGACTTCCAGGTGGTCCGTTTTTCGTAAAGAACACGCCCGCTTGGGTGCTGGATCTCCAGAAGGCGACAATGGAGATCTTGGTGGCGACAGATGTAGGCCGTGTTTTGTGCATGCCAGCCCCGTGGGTAGCCCTCCAGCTAGGAGTTCCCCTTACCGTTTGGTCCGCGTCTCCTAGGGGGACTCTTTCTGGTTGGCTGCCCGAGTCGGGTGCACATTCCTGGGTTACTCAATCCACGAATCCTTCTGCTTGGGTGCTGGATCCTCCAGAAGGCGACAATGGAGATCTTGGTGGCGGCAGACGGACAGATGTAGGCCGTGTTTTGTGCATGCCAGCCCCGTGGGTAGCCCTCCAGCTAGGAGTTCCCCCTACCGTTTGGTCCGCGTCTCCTAGGGGGGACTCTTTCTGGTTGGCTGCCCGAGTCGGGTGCACATTCCTGGGTTACTCAATCCACGAATCCTTCTGCTTGGGTGCTGGATCCTCCAGAAGGCGACAATGGAGATCTTGGTGGCGGCAGACGGACAGATGTAGGCCGTGTTTTGTGCATGCCAGCCCCGTGGGTAGCCCTCCAGCTAGGAGTTCCCCCTACCGTTTGGTCCGCGTCTCCTAGGGGGACTCTTTCTGGTTGGCTGCCCGAGTCGGGTGCACATTCCTGGGTTACTCAAGCCACGAATCCTTCTGCTTGGGTGCTGGATCCTCCAGAAGGCGACAATGGAGATCTTGGTGGCGGCAGACGGACAGATGTAGGCCGTGTTTTGTGCATGCCAGCCCCGTGGGTAGCCCTCCAGCTAGGAGTTCCCCTTACCGTTTGGTCCGCGTCTCCTAGGGGGGACTCTTTCTGGTTGGCTGCCCGAGTCGGGTGCACATTCCTGGGTTACTTGAGCCACGAAGCCTTCTGCTTGGGTGCTGGATCTCCAGAAGGCGACAATGGAGATCTTGGTGGCGGCAGATGGACAGATGTAGGCCGTGTTTTGTGCATGCCAGCCCCGTGGGTAGCCCTCCAGCTAGGAGTTCCCCCTACCGTTTGGTCCACGTCTCCTAGGGGGACTCTTTCTGGTTGGCTGCCCGAGTCGGGTGCACATTCCTGGGTTACTGGAGCCACGAATCCTCCTGCTTGGGTGCGGGATCTCCAGAAGGCGAAAATGGAGATCTTGGTGTCGGTAGATAGACAAATGTAGGCCGCGCCCGGCTGAAACAAAACGACTGTTCCTTTGGGCGGGACAACTATGACCGAGGTGGATCACTTTGGCCGCGGCCGGGCTGTGAACTCCCGACCCCCAGCTCAGACCCACCCTGAGTAGATTCGGAAGGGGGCTTAATGGTCGGTTGGCGGGCTTAATATTCGTCCTGTAGCGGTCGGTTGGTGGGCTTAATATTCGTCCTGTAGCGGTCGGTTGGTGGGCTTAATATTCGTCCTGTAGCGGTCGGTTGGTGGGCTTAATATTCGCCCTGAAAGCGGTGGCTGGAAGTCAGAGAGTGAAATATATGTCTGAGAGTGTCCCAAATGAGGCCCCAAACTGGGGGTGAAATTTCTGGATCCTGGGCGGAAGGTTGAATTTTGGGTGAAAAAACCGAATTTTGGGACTTAGAAAAATTTCGAGATGTGACAGACTTCCAGGAAGGGGAGCGTCTCGGGAGGTGTACCCAGGAGGCTTCCAGGAGCCTGGGTACACTTTTCAGAAAGTACCGTTGGGACTTAGAAAAATTTTCAGGATTTTTGGACTTAGTGCGTTTTTTGGATTTTTGTGCAAAAATCAGATTTCCCCTTCTCCCACCGCTCTGGGGCGTCAATATGATGTGGGGACCCGAGGGAGAGTGCCTCCCATGAGGGTAGAATGTGTGACTTTTGGGGGGAAAGTCGAATTATGGAGCAAAAACCATTTTTTGGGACTTAGAAAAATTTCGAGATGTGTCAGACTTCCAGGAAGGGGGCGCCTCGGGAGGTGTACCCAGGAGGCTTCCAGGAGCCTGGGTACACTTTTCAGAAAGTACCGTTGGGACTTAGAAAAATTTTCAGGATTTTTGGACTTAGTGCGTTTTTTGGATTTTTGTGCAAAAATCAGATTTCCCCTTCTCCCACCGCTCTGGGGCGTCAATATGATGTGGGGACCCGAGGGAGAGTGCCTCCCATGAGGGTAGAATGTGTGACTTTTGGGGGGAAAGTCGAATTATGGAGCAAAAACCATTTTTTGGGACTTAGAAAAATTTCGAGATGTGTCAGACTTCCAGGAAGGGGGCGCCTCGGGAGGTGTACCCAGGAGGCTTCCAGGAGCCTGGGTACACTTTTCAGAAAGTACCGTTGGGACTTAGAAAAATTTTCAGGATTTTTGGACTTAGTGCGTTTTTTGGATTTTTGTGCAAAAATCAGATTTCCCCTTCTCCCACCGCTCTGGGGCGTCAATATGATGTGGGGACCCGAGGGAGAGTGCCTCCCATGAGGGTAGAATGTGTGACTTTTGGGGGGAAAGTCGAATTATGGAGCAAAAACCATTTTTTGGGACTTAGAAAAATTTCGAGATGTGTCAGACTTCCAGGAAGGGGGCGCCTCGGGAGGTGTACCCAGGAGGCTTCCAGGAGCCTGGGTACACTTTTCAGAAAGTACCGTTGGGACTTAGAAAAATTTTCAGGATTTTTGGACTTAGTGCGTTTTTTGGATTTTTGTGCAAAAATCAGATTTCCCCTTCTCCCACCGCTCTGGGGCGTCAATATGATGTGGGGACCCGAGGGAGAGTGCCTCCCATGAGGGTAGAATGTGTGACTTTTGGGGGGAAAGTCGAATTATGGAGCAAAAACCATTTTTTGGGACTTAGAAAAATTTCGAGATGTGTCAGACTTCCAGGAAGGGGGCGCCTCGGGAGGTGTACCCAGGAGGCTTCCAGGAGCCTGGGTACACTTTTCAGAAAGTACCGTTGGGACTTAGAAAAATTTTCAGGATTTTTGGACTTAGTGCGTTTTTTGGATTTTTGTGCAAAAATCAGATTTCCCCTTCTCCCACCGCTCTGGGGCGTCAATATGATGTGGGGACCCGAGGGAGAGTGCCTCCCATGAGGGTAGAATGTGTGACTTTTGGGGGGAAAGTCGAATTATGGAGCAAAAACCATTTTTTGGGACTTAGAAAAATTTCGAGATGTGTCAGACTTCCAGGAAGGGGGCGCCTCGGGAGGTGTACCCAGGAGGCTTCCAGGAGCCTGGGTACACTTTTCAGAAAGTACCGTTGGGACTTAGAAAAATTTTCAGGATTTTTGGACTTAGTGCGTTTTTTGGATTTTTGTGCAAAAATCAGATTTCCCCTTCTCCCACCGCTCTGGGGCGTCAATATGATGTGGGGACCCGAGGGAGAGTGCCTCCCATGAGGGTAGAATGTGTGACTTTTGGGGGGAAAGTCGAATTATGGAGCAAAAACCATTTTTTGGGACTTAGAAAAATTTCGAGATGTGTCAGACTTCCAGGAAGGGGGCGCCTCGGGAGGTGTACCCAGGAGGCTTCCAGGAGCCTGGGTACACTTTTCAGAAAGTACCGTTGGGACTTAGAAAAATTTTCAGGATTTTTGGACTTAGTGCGTTTTTTGGATTTTTGCGCAAAAATCAGATTTCCCCTTCTCCCACCGCTCTGGGGCGTCAATATGATGTGGGGACCCGAGGGAGAGTGCCTCCCATGAGGGTAGAATGTGTGACTTTTGGGGGGAAAGTCGAATTATGGAGCAAAAACCATTTTTTGGGACTTAGAAAAATTTCGAGATGTGTCAGACTTCCAGGAAGGGGGCGCCTCGGGAGGTGTACCCAGGAGGCTTCCAGGAGCCTGGGTACACTTTTCAGAAAGTACCGTTGGGACTTAGAAAAATTTTCAGGATTTTTGGACTTAGTGCGTTTTTTGGATTTTTGTGCAAAAATCAGATTTCCCCTTCTCCCACCGCTCTGGGGCGTCAATATGATGTGGGGACCCGAGGGAGAGTGCCTCCCATGAGGGTAGAATGTGTGACTTTTGGGGGGAAAGTCGAATTATGGAGCAAAAACCATTTTTTGGGACTTAGAAAAATTTCGAGATGTGTCAGACTTCCAGGAAGGGGGCGCCTCGGGAGGTGTACCCAGGAGGCTTCCAGGAGCCTGGGTACACTTTTCAGAAAGTACCGTTGGGACTTAGAAAAATTTTCAGGATTTTTGGACTTAGTGCGTTTTTTGGATTTTTGCGCAAAAATCAGATTTCCCCTTCTCCCACCGCTCTGGGGCGTCAATATGATGTGGGGACCCGAGGGAGAGTGCCTCCCATGAGGGTAGAATGTGTGACTTTTGGGGGGAAAGTCGAATTATGGAGCAAAAACCATTTTTTGGGACTTAGAAAAATTTCGAGATGTGTCAGACTTCCAGGAAGGGGGCGCCTCGGGAGGTGTACCCAGGAGGCTTCCAGGAGCCTGGGTACACTTTTCAGAAAGTACCGTTGGGACTTAGAAAAATTTTCAGGATTTTTGGACTTAGTGCGTTTTTTGGATTTTTGTGCAAAAATCAGATTTCCCCTTCTCCCACCGCTCTGGGGCGTCAATATGTTGAGGGGACCCGAGGGAGAGTGCCTCCCATGAGGGTAGAATGTGTGGTTTTTGGGGGGAAAGTCGAATTATGGAAGAAATTGAGTTTTGAGGACAAAAAAGTGTTTTGAGGACAAAAAAGTTTCTTGAGGACAAAAAAGTTTCTCGAGGACAAAAAAGTGTTTTGAGGACAAAAAAGTTTCTTGAGGACAAAAAAGTGTTTTGCGAACAAAAAATGGAATTTTGTGATTTTGTGTAAAAATAAGTAATTTCCCCTACTTCCACCACAGGGGGGCTTCAGTATGTTGTAGGGCCCCCAGGGAGGGTCCCCCAACTGGGTTTAAAGTTTGTGGATCCTGGGCAGAAAGTTGAATTTTGGATGAAAAACCGAATTTTGGGACTTAGAAAAATTTCAAGCTGAGCAGTGACAGACTTCCAGGCAGGGGAGCCTCTCTGGAGGTGTACCGAAAACAGTTCCAGGAGCTGAGGTCATTTTCGAACATTTTTTGTTCGCTCAAATTTTTTTTGTTTTTGAGCTCTAAAAAGCTGTTATTATCAATTGGCTCAAAAATTTCAAGTGTCATGAGCTAGTACATGTTGGAGGAATACGTTTTAGGCAAAAAATTGCAAAAAAAAAAATCCAAGTGAAAAAGAACCGGAATGGGGAATTTCTGACTGCTGTAGCAGCCGCACAGTTCCAGGAGGTCGGATACATTTCCGACTTTGTCCCGCTCATTGAAGTACATTGTCCCGCAATGCAAATACATAGTAATGCGCACCTGCGGGAGAATATAGGAGAGAGTGGGCTCTCTCTACCCCGATGTATGGCGGTTGTTCCTATGGTTCTCTGGCTCGGGTAGGCGACTTAGAAGGTGGTCCCTCTTGTCGTGGAAGTTGCAAAATACGGCCGAGACTGAACTTCCACGGCTCCAGGAGGGACTTTTGCTGGTCGTGCGTCCCAAGTGAGAGAGGCGATCCTGGGGTACCTGAGCCTGACCAGACCCTCCCTCGGTGGTCCCTGGTCTTCTGAAGGGTGATGGCATTCAGGGGGGCAAATCTGGAGTCCGTGGCCGAGTTTGGGCTCTAGAAGGCGGACGCCCCTTCTGACCATGTCCCCTCAGAGCCGGCTGGATGGTTCATGGTCCGCGGCTTTGTCTGGTGGTCTGTGCCCAAGCCGGAGAAGCTGTCCTGGGGTACATGAGCTTTGACCAGACCCTCCCTCGGCGGTCCCTGGTTCTCTGGAGGTGATGGCTGTCAGGGGGGCAAATCTGGAGTCCTCGTGGGAAGGAGGGCTCTGGAAGGCGGACGCCCCCTCTGACTATGTCCCCTCAGAGCAGGCTGGATGGTTCACGGTCCGCGGCTTTGTCTGGCGGTCCATGCCCAAGCCGGAGAAGCTATCCTGGGTACCTGAGCTTCGACCAGACCCTCCCTCGGTGGTCCCTGGTTCTCTGGAGGCGATGGCTGTTGTCAGGGGGGGCAAATCTGGAGTCCTCGTGGGAAGGAGGGCTCTGGAAGGCGGACGCCCCCTCTGACTATGTCCCCTCAGAGCATGCTCGATGGTTCTCAGTCCCTGGCTTTGGCTTTTTGGCCATCCTGGGGTACATTCTTGCCAAAAAAAACGACTAAGTGAAAAAGAACCGGAATGAGGAATTTTCTAGGTGCCGCATCCGCCCTACAGTGACTTGAGGCCGGGTACAGTTCCGACTTCGTCCCCTTAAAGTGGGGACGTTGTCCCGCAATGCAAATACATAGGAATGCGCACCTCTGGCAGAATGTACTTGAGAGAGTGTCGTCTCTCTACCCCGATAGAAAGCAGTTGTTTCTCTGGTTCCCCGACTCGGGTAGGCGACTTGGCATGTGGTCCCTCTCGTCTGGAAGTTGCGCACTCCGGCTGAGACCGAACTTCCACAGCTCCGAGAGGGACTTTTGCCGATCGCGCATCCCAAGCGAGAGAGGCAATGCTGGGGTACCCAAGCCTGACCAGACCCTCCCTCGGCGGTCCCTGGTTCTCTGGAGGTGATGGCTTTCGGGGGGCAAATCCGGAGTCCTCGTCCGAAAGGGGGGGCTCCGGAAGGCGGACGCCCCTCTCGTCCACGTCCTCTCAGAGCGGTCTTATCCTCCGATCGATCTGGCACGGCGCTCCCGGGTGGGGAGGTGGTGCTGCTCGCTCGACCCGGGCTTTGGAGCTCGCGTCGGTTTACGGTGAGCGGTGTCCTTCCTCCTGTACCCCCGGGCTTCCACCACCTATCTTTGGGCGCGCACGCCGGCCGTCACCTCCCGTTCGAGGACGGAGGCGGCCGAGCTGTGGGAAGTTTGAATCGCACCGAACGATGAACAGTGGTCTGACGACCCACGCGGGCGAACGGCGGGGCGCCCACCCACCCCGGTGTGGGGGCCAGCCGTCCGAATCGCTCCCCGCGTGGGGAAGCACAGTGTTAGCAAGGGCGGCCCTTTTCGAAGTTCCAGATGCGCAGCCCTGCCCGTGGAGGTCCGTGCCACGCATCGCCCGAAGGGCGGCCTCCGCGGCGGGCACCAGCGAGAGCGGCGGCGGTGGGTGGCGTTTCCACGCCGCTGCCGAGCTCCGCGCCACTAGTCTTTCCCGAGCCCCTACGTTAGTGGGGGGGATGACAGAGCTGTGGAGGCAGGCGAGGGGGGGTTCTCACTGCGCGGTGTGCCCCCACCCGACTCGCCATCGCCTTCCGCTCCTCGTACGTCGTCCTCCGAGGTGGCTCGGAAGGGAGAGGGAGAGGGAGAGCGAGAGAGCGAACGCCCCCCGAGCGAGGGGAAGATGGAGAAGGGAGCGATTTGAATGGGGCGAGAGGTGAAGGGAGTACGGCAGAACGCTGCCCTGCGCACCCCCCGTGTTCCCGCCAGGCAGGGGAACAGCCCTGGGAGGAAAAGCCGCTTGGGCATCCCTTTGAGGACGGGCAAGAGCCGGGTGTAGGGACTACGCTGGAGGGCGACGCCGATACGGCCAGGCCGACTACGCCCCGCGCGACCTCTGAGTCGCTGGGGCTTGTGCCGGAGCCGCGGCGGACCCCGACGGCCAAACCCCCTCTCCCAATCCTCGCGCCTGTCCGCTGGTCGGTCGAGGACCCCCCGCGATTGAGGCAGGTCTAAGCCAGACGGTGGCGCCGCAAAGGCCCCCCACGCCCCGGCCCCGCTCCCCAGCGACTCTGTGTGTCGCCCAAGGAGCGTCGGGTCGCGCGGCAGGGCGGCCGCGGTGTCTTCGCAGGCCAGTCACCTTGCCCCTACCCGTGCAAGGGGTGTATTCCAGACGCCTTCTGCTTCGGGCTCTGCACCGTACAGCGAGCTGCTCTTCCGACGCCCCCGCGATTGAGGCAGGTCTAAGCCAGACGGTGGCGCCGCAAAGGCCCCCCACGCCCCGGCTCCGCTCCCCAGCGACTCTGTGTGTCGCCCAAGGAGCGTCGGGTCGCGCGGCAGGGCGGCCGCGGTGTCTTCGCAGGCCAGTCACCTTGCCCCTACCCGTGC
>NW_027362271.1:0-50972 GCF_039654945.1 Dendrobates tinctorius
AAAGATGCCTGAGAGACACCTGTTACTCAGTCGACTAACTAGCATTGCTGAGTACACGAATGCATGATGAAGTGTCAAACTTGCTAATTACTGTTGGCAAGAGAGGGAGAGAAAGACGCTTAGGGTGTGTGCTCATGTTGCCAATTCTGCTGTGGAATTTTCCGCATGGATTTGTCTAAATCCACTTGTCAACATTGTCAACAGACATGTGGTTTATCTGTGGATTAACCTGTGGTTCTCCCCTGCGGTTTGACACCTGTCATGGAGCAGGTGCCAAACCGCTGCAGAATCTGCACAAAGAAGTGACATGCTGTGTATTTAAAACTGCAGCAAATCTGCGTGGAAAATACAGAACTGTGGCCACTGCTTTTTGCATTGAGTTAAATGACACTTGATGATGAAGTGCCACACTTGCTAATTACTATTGTTTTTGCTTTAAAAGAATATCTTGTAAGAGAGGCTAAACATTTCTGTATAAATGTTATGGTCATTTGTGAAGTTCCTGTTTGTCTTAAGTTTTGTGAGGAGGTAGAATCACTGAATATTAACCATCGCATGCATAGAGAAGAATTGATGAAGAAGATGAAGTTTGCTGCCTATTTACTGATTGCAAAATTTCAAAAATCAGCTTATTTAAAGCTTTGTGCAGAATCTATAAGATGCCGTGACCCGGATTCAAACCGGGGTTGCTGCGGCCACAACGCAGAGTACTAACCACTATACGATCACGGCAACATTCTCGAGCCAGGTAGGAGTCGAACCTACAATCTTCTGATCCGTAGTCAGACGCGTTATCCATTGCGCCACTGGCCCTTACGTTGATGTTTTCTTTTTCATGCACCATCATGCTAAAGCAAAGTAAAACCTGCAATAGGCTGTCATCACCAAATAAGTCTTTCTTTTCTTGCCAATCCACTCAGAATCTGAAACAAAATATTTTTGTTCAATCTGAAATTCATGTTTTAGAATGAACAATTTCTATCTTCCTGCATTCATGTGCGATGTTTCAATTTTTCTCACATTTTTCGAGAAAGCAAATTCACTAGTTGGCAGATAGAAAAAGAAATCATGCAAAAGAAACAATTTACAAGTTATATGTAAAGTTTCCTTTTACCTAATATTACTATCTTGAGAGTAACCAGCAAAATCACTACTTGGCAGACAAAAGTTGTCAAAAGGAAAGAAAAATAATAAAGGTGATGAATTTTATTGTAGATTAGTGATGATCGACCGCTGAAAAGAGTTGATCGATTGCGCTTAGAGTGGGTGATGAGAGTGTGAGAGCTAAGCACCACCTGCAAAGAGGGTGAGAAAGAAATAGCGAGGCTTGTTCGCCACCCTCGAAGATAGAGGTAGAGACTTGCACACCACCCTCGAAGAGGGTGAGAGAGAGTGCCAGAGTAAGACGATGAAGCACGAGAGAGAGAGAGAGAGAGAGAGAGAGTTGAGCACCACCTGCACAGAGGGTGAGAAGGAAATTGTGAGACTTGTTTACCACCCTCAAAGATAGAGTTAGAGACTTGTGCACCACCCTTGAAGAGGGTGAGAGAGAGGGGGAGAGAAAGATGCCTGAGAGACACCTGTTACTCAGTCGACTAACTAGCATTGCTGAGTACACGAATGCATGATGAAATGTCAAACTTGCTAATTACTGTTGGCAAGAGAGGCAGAGAAAGACGCTTAGGGTGTGTGCTCATGTTGCCAATTCTGCTGTGGAATTTTCCGCATGGATTTGTCTAAATCCACTTGTCAACATTGTCAACAGACATGTGGTTTATCTGTGGATTAGCCTGTGGTTCTCCCCTGCGGTTTGACACCTGTCATGGAGCAGGTGCCAAACCGCTGCAGAATCTGCACAAAGAAGTGACATGCTGTGTATTTAAAACTGCAGCAAATCTGCGTGGAAAATACAGAACTGTGGGCACTGTTTTTTGCATTGAGTTAAATGACACTTGATGATGAAGTGCCACACTTGCTAATTACTATTGTTTTTGCTTTAAAAGAATATCTTGTAAGAGAGGCTAAACATTTCTGTATAAATGTTATGGTCATTTGTGAAGTTCCTGTTTGTCTTAAGTTTTGTGAGGAGGTAGAATCACTGAATATTAACCATCGCATGCATAGAGAAGAATTGATGAAGAAGATGAAGTTTGCTGCCTATTTACTGATTGCAAAATTTCAAAAATCAGCTTATTTAAAGCTTTGTGCAGAATCTATAAGATGCCGTGACCCGGATTCGAACCGGGGTTGCTGCGGCCACAACGCAGAGTACTAACCACTATACGATCACAGCAACATTCTCGAGCCAGGTAGGAGTCGAACCTACAATCTTCTGATCCGTAGTCAGACGCGTTATCCATTGCGCCACTGGCCCTTACGTTGATGTTTTCGTTTTCATGCACCATCATGCTAAAGCAAAGTAAAACCTGCAATAGGCTGTCATCGCCACATAAGTCTTTCTTTTCTTGCCAATCCACTCAGAATCTGAAACAAAATATTTTTGTTCAATCTGAAATTCATGTTTTAGAATGAACAATTTCTATCTTCCTGCATTCATGTGCGATGTTTCAATTTTTCTCACATTTTTCGAGAAAGCAAATTCACTAGTTGGCAGATAGAAAAAGAAATCATGCAAAAGAAACAATTTACAAGTTATATGTAAAGTTTCCTTTTACTTAATATTACTATCTTGAGAGTAACCAGCAAAATCACTACTTGGCAGACAAAAGTTGTCAAAAGGAAAGAAAAATAATAAAGATGATGAATTTTATTGTAGATTAGTGATGATCGACCGCTGAAAAGAGTTGATCGATTGCGCTTAGAGTGGGTGATGAGAGTGTGAGAGCTAAGCACCACCTGCAAAGAGGGTGAGAAAGAAATAGCGAGGCTAGTTCGCCACCCTCGAAGATAGAGGTAGAGACTTGCACACCACCCTCGAAGAGGGTGAGAGAGAGTGCCAGAGTAAGACGATGAAGCACAACCTGTTAGGAGAGAGAGAGAGAGAGAGAGAGAGAGAGAGAGAGAGAGAGAGAGAGAGAGAGAGAGAGAGAGAGAGAGAGAGAGAGAGAGAGAGAGAGAGAGAGAGAGAGAGAGAGAGAGAGAGAGAGAGAGTTGAGCACCACCTGCACAGAGGGTGAGAAGGAAATTGTGAGACTTGTTCACCACCCTCAAAGATAGAGTTAGAGACTTGTGCACCACCCTTGAAGAGGGTGAGAGAGAGGGGGAGAGAAAGATGCCTGAGAGACACCTGTTACTCAGTCGACTAACTAGCATTGCTGAGTACACGAATGCATGATGAAATGTCAAACTTGCTAATTACTGTTGGCAAGAGAGGCAGAGAAAGACGCTTAGGGTGTGTGCTCATGTTGCCAATTCTGCTGTGGAATTTTCCGCATGGATTTGTCTAAATCCACTTGTCAACATTGTCAACAGACATGTGGTTTATCTGTGGATTAGCCTGTGGTTCTCCCCTGCGGTTTGACACCTGTCATGGAGCAGGTGCCAAACCGCTGCAGAATCTGCACAAAGAAGTGACATGCTGTGTATTTAAAACTGCAGCAAATCTGCGTGGAAAATACAGAACTGTGGGCACTGTTTTTTGCATTGAGTTAAATGACACTTGATGATGAAGTGCCACACTTGCTAATTACTATTGTTTTTGCTTTAAAAGAATATCTTGTAAGAGAGGCTAAACATTTCTGTATAAATGTTATGGTCATTTGTGAAGTTCCTGTTTGTCTTAAGTTTTGTGAGGAGGTAGAATCACTGAATATTAACCATCGCATGCATAGAGAAGAATTGATGAAGAAGATGAAGTTTGCTGCCTATTTACTGATTGCAAAATTTCAAAAATCAGCTTATTTAAAGCTTTGTGCAGAATCTATAAGATGCCGTGACCCGGATTCGAACCGGGGTTGCTGCGGCCACAACGCAGAGTACTAACCACTATACGATCACGGCAACATTCTCGAGCCAGGTAGGAGTCGAACCTACAATCTTCTGATCCGTAGTCAGACGCGTTATCCATTGCGCCACTGGCCCTTACGTTGATGTTTTCTTTTTCATGCACCATCATGCTAAAGCAAAGTAAAACCTGCAATAGGCTGTCATCGCCACATAAGTCTTTCTTTTCTTGCCAATCCACTCAGAATCTGAAACAAAATATTTTTGTTCAATCTGAAATTCATGTTTTAGAATGAACAATTTCTATCTTCCTGCATTCATGTGCGATGTTTCAATTTTTCTCACATTTTTCGAGAAAGCAAATTCACTAGTTGGCAGATAGAAAAAGAAATCATGCAAAAGAAACAATTTACAAGTTATATGTAAAGTTTCCTTTTACTTAATATTACTATCTTGAGAGTAACCAGCAAAATCACTACTTGGCAGACAAAAGTTGTCAAAAGGAAAGAAAAATAATAAAGATGATGAATTTTATTGTAGATTAGTGATGATCGACCGCTGAAAAGAGTTGATCGATTGCGCTTAGAGTGGGTGATGAGAGTGTGAGAGCTAAGCACCACCTGCAAAGAGGGTGAGAAAGAAATAGCGAGGCTTGTTCGCCACCCTCGAAGATAGAGGTAGAGACTTGCACACCACCCTCGAAGAGGGTGAGAGAGAGTGCCAGAGTAAGATGATGAAGAGAGAGAGAGATAGAGAGAGAGAGAGAGTTGAGCACCACCTGCACAGAGGGTGAGAAGGAAATTGTGAGACTTGTTCACCACCCTCAAAGATAGAGTTAGAGACTTGTGCACCACCCTTGAAGAGGGTGAGAGAGAGGGGGAGAGAAAGATGCCTGAGAGACACCTGTTACTCAGTCGACTAACTAGCATTGCTGAGTACACGAATGCATGATGAAATGTCAAACTTGCTAATTACTGTTGGCAAGAGAGGCAGAGAAAGACGCTTAGGGTGTGTGCTCATGTTGCCAATTCTGCTGTGGAATTTTCCGCATGGATTTGTCTAAATCCACTTGTCAACATTGTCAACAGACATGTGGTTTATCTGTGGATTAGCCTGTGGTTCTCCCCTGCGGTTTGACACCTGTCATGGAGCAGGTGCCAAACCGCTGCAGAATCTGCACAAAGAAGTGACATGCTGTGTATTTAAAACTGCAGCAAATCTGCGTGGAAAATACAGAACTGTGGGCACTGTTTTTTGCATTGAGTTAAATGACACTTGATGATGAAGTGCCACACTTGCTAATTACTATTGTTTTTGCTTTAAAAGAATATCTTGTAAGAGAGGCTAAACATTTCTGTATAAATGTTATGGTCATTTGTGAAGTTCCTGTTTGTCTTAAGTTTTGTGAGGAGGTAGAATCACTGAATATTAACCATCGCATGCATAGAGAAGAATTGATGAAGAAGATGAAGTTTGCTGCCTATTTACTGATTGCAAAATTTCAAAAATCAGCTTATTTAAAGCTTTGTGCAGAATCTATAAGATGCCGTGACCCGGATTCGAACCGGGGTTGCTGCGGCCACAACGCAGAGTACTAACCACTATACGATCACGGCAACATTCTCGAGCCAGGTAGGAGTCGAACCTACAATCTTCTGATCCGTAGTCAGACGCGTTATCCATTGCGCCACTGGCCCTTACGTTGATGTTTTCTTTTTCATGCACCATCATGCTAAAGCAAAGTAAAACCTGCAATAGGCTGTCATCGCCACATAAGTCTTTCTTTTCTTGCCAATCCACTCAGAATCTGAAACAAAATATTTTTGTTCAATCTGAAATTCATGTTTTAGAATGAACAATTTCTATCTTCCTGCATTCATGTGCGATGTTTCAATTTTTCTCACATTTTTCGAGAAAGCAAATTCACTAGTTGGCAGATAGAAAAAGAAATCATGCAAAAGAAACAATTTACAAGTTATATGTAAAGTTTCCTTTTACTTAATATTACTATCTTGAGAGTAACCAGCACAATCACTACTTGGCAGACAAAAGTTGTCAAAAGGAAAGAAAAATAATAAAGATGATGAATTTTATTGTAGATTAGTGATGATCGACCGCTGAAAAGAGTTGATCGATTGCGCTTAGAGTGGGTGATGAGAGTGTGAGAGCTAAGCACCACCTGCAAAGAGGGTGAGAAAGAAATAGCGAGGCTTGTTCGCCACCCTCGAAGATAGAGGTAGAGACTTGCACACCACCCTCGAAGAGGGTGAGAGAGAGTGCCAGAGTAAGATGATGAAGAGAGAGAGAGATAGAGAGAGAGAGAGAGAGAGAGAGAGAGAGAGTTGAGCACCACCTGCACAGAGGGTGAGAAGGAAATTGTGAGACTTGTTCACCACCCTCAAAGATAGAGTTAGAGACTTGTGCACCACCCTTGAAGAGGGTGAGAGAGAGGGGGAGAGAAAGATGCCTGAGAGACACCTGTTACTCAGTCGACTAACTAGCATTGCTGAGTACACGAATGCATGATGAAGTGTCAAACTTGCTAATTACTGTTGGCAAGAGAGGCAGAGAAAGACGCTTAGGGTGTGTGCTCATGTTGCCAATTCTGCTGTGGAATTTTCCGCATGGATTTGTCTAAATCCACTTGTCAACATTGTCAACAGACATGTGGTTTATCTGTGGATTAGCCTGTGGTTCTCCCCTGCGGTTTGACACCTGTCATGGAGCAGGTGCCAAACCGCTGCAGAATCTGCACAAAGAAGTGACATGCTGTGTATTTAAAACTGCAGCAAATCTGCGTGGAAAATACGGAACTGTGGCCACTGCTTTTTGCATTGAGTTAAATGACACTTGATGATGAAGTGCCACACTTGCTAATTACTATTGTTTTTGCTTTAAAAGAATATCTTGTAAGAGAGGCTAAACATTTCTGTATAAATGTTATGGTCATTTGTGAAGTTCCTGTTTGTCTTAAGTTTTGTGAGGAGGTAGAATCACTGAATATTAACCATCGCATGCATAGAGAAGAATTGATGAAGAAGATGAAGTTTGCTGCCTATTTACTGATTGCAAAATTTCAAAAATCAGCTTATTTAAAGCTTTGTGCAGAATCTATAAGATGCCGTGACCCGGATTCGAACCGGGGTTGCTGCGGCCACAACGCAGAGTACTAACCACTATACGATCACGGCAACATTCTCGAGCCAGGTAGGAGTCGAACCTACAATCTTCTGATCCGTAGTCAGACGCGTTATCCATTGCGCCACTGGCCCTTACGTTGATGTTTTCTTTTTCATGCACCATCATGCTAAAGCAAAGTAAAACCTGCAATAGGCTGTCATCGCCACATAAGTCTTTCTTTTCTTGCCAATCCACTCAGAATCTGAAACAAAATATTTTTGTTCAATCTGAAATTCATGTTTTAGAATGAACAATTTCTATCTTCCTGCATTCATGTGCGATGTTTCAATTTTTCTCACATTTTTCGAGAAAGCAAATTCACTAGTTGGCAGATAGAAAAAGAAATCATGCAAAAGAAACAATTTACAAGTTATATGTAAAGTTTCCTTTTACTTAATATTACTATCTTGAGAGTAACCAGCAAAATCACTACTTGGCAGACAAAAGTTGTCAAAAGGAAAGAAAAATAATAAAGATGATGAATTTTATTGTAGATTAGTGATGATCGACCGCTGAAAAGAGTTGATCGATTGCGCTTAGAGTGGGTGATGAGAGTGTGAGAGCTAAGCACCACCTGCAAAGAGGGTGAGAAAGAAATAGCGAGGCTTGTTCGCCACCCTCGAAGATAGAGGTAGAGACTTGCACACCACCCTCGAAGAGGGTGAGAGAGAGTGCCAGAGTAAGATGATGAAGAGAGAGAGAGATAGAGAGAGAGAGAGAGATAGAGAGATAGAGAGAGAGAGAGAGAGTTGAGCACCACCTGCACAGAGGGTGAGAAGGAAATTGTGAGACTTGTTCACCACCCTCAAAGATAGAGTTAGAGACTTGTGCACCACCCTTGAAGAGGGTGAGAGAGAGGGGGAGAGAAAGATGCCTGAGAGACACCTGTTACTCAGTCGACTAACTAGCATTGCTGAGTACACGAATGCATGATGAAGTGTCAAACTTGCTAATTACTGTTGGCAAGAGAGGGAGAGAAAGACGCTTAGGGTGTGTGCTCATGTTGCCAATTCTGCTGTGGAATTTTCCGCATGGATTTGTCTAAATCCACTTGTCAACATTGTCAACAGACATGTGGTTTATCTGTGGATTAGCCTGTGGTTCTCCCCTGCGGTTTGACACCTGTCATGGAGCAGGTGCCAAACCGCTGCAGAATCTGCACAAAGAAGTGACATGCTGTGTATTTAAAACTGCAGCAAATCTGCGTGGAAAATACAGAACTGTGGGCACTGTTTTTTGCATTGAGTTAAATGACACTTGATGATGAAGTGCCACACTTGCTAATTACTATTGTTTTTGCTTTAAAAGAATATCTTGTAAGAGAGGCTAAACATTTCTGTATAAATGTTATGGTCATTTGTGAAGTTCCTGTTTGTCTTAAGTTTTGTGAGGAGGTAGAATCACTGAATATTAACCATCGCATGCATAGAGAAGAATTGATGAAGAAGATGAAGTTTGCTGCCTATTTACTGATTGCAAAATTTCAAAAATCAGCTTATTTAAAGCTTTGTGCAGAATCTATAAGATGCCGTGACCCGGATTCGAACCGGGGTTGCTGCGGCCACAACGCAGAGTACTAACCACTATACGATCACGGCAACATTCTCGAGCAAGGTAGGAGTCGAACCTACAATCTTCTGATCCGTAGTCAGACGCGTTATCCATTGCGCCACTGGCCCTTACGTTGATGTTTTCTTTTTCATGCACCATCATGCTAAAGCAAAGTAAAACCTGCAATAGGCTGTCATCGCCACATAAGTCTTTCTTTTCTTGCCAATCCACTCAGAATCTGAAACAAAATATTTTTGTTCAATCTGAAATTCATGTTTTAGAATGAACAATTTCTATCTTCCTGCATTCATGTGCGATGTTTCAATTTTTCTCACATTTTTCGAGAAAGCAAATTCACTAGTTGGCAGATAGAAAAAGAAATCATGCAAAAGAAACAATTTACAAGTTATATGTAAAGTTTCCTTTTACCTAATATTACTATCTTGAGAGTAACCAGCAAAATCACTACTTGGCAGACAAAAGTTGTCAAAAGGAAAGAAAAATAATAAAGATGATGAATTTTATTGTAGATTAGTGATGATCGACCGCTGAAAAGAGTTGATCGATTGCGCTTAGAGTGGGTGATGAGAGTGTGAGAGCTAAGCACCACCTGCAAAGAGGGTGAGAAAGAAATAGCGAGGCTTGTTCGCCACCCTCGAAGATAGAGGTAGAGACTTGCACACCACCCTCGAAGAGGGTGAGAGAGAGTGCCAGAGTAAGACGATGAAGAGATAGAGAGATAGAGAGATAGAGAGAGAGAGAGAGAGAGTTGAGCACCACCTGCACAGAGGGTGAGAAGGAAATTGTGAGACTTGTTCACCACCCTCAAAGATAGAGTTAGAGACTTGTGCACCACCCTTGAAGAGGGTGAGAGAGAGGGGGAGAGAAAGATGCCTGAGAGACACCTGTTACTCAGTCGACTAACTAGCATTGCTGAGTACACGAATGCATGATGAAGTGTCAAACTTGCTAATTACTGTTGGCAAGAGAGGGAGAGAAAGACGCTTAGGGTGTGTGCTCATGTTGCCAATTCTGCTGTGGAATTTTCCGCATGGATTTGTCTAAATCCACTTGTCAACATTGTCAACAGACATGTGGTTTATCTGTGGATTAGCCTGTGGTTCTCCCCTGCGGTTTGACACCTGTCATGGAGCAGGTGCCAAACCGCTGCAGAATCTGCACAAAGAAGTGACATGCTGTGTATTTAAAACTGCAGCAAATCTGCGTGGAAAATACAGAACTGTGGGCACTGTTTTTTGCATTGAGTTAAATGACACTTGATGATGAAGTGCCACACTTGCTAATTACTATTGTTTTTGCTTTAAAAGAATATCTTGTAAGAGAGGCTAAACATTTCTGTATAAATGTTATGGTCATTTCCTGTTTGTCTTAAGTTTTGTGAGGAGGTAGAATCACTGAATATTAACCATCGCATGCATAGAGAAGAATTGATGAAGAAGATGAAGTTTGCTGCCTATTTACTGATTGCAAAATTTCAAAAATCAGCTTATTTAAAGGTTTGTGCAGAATCTATAAGATACCGTGACCCGGTTTTGAACTAGGGTTGCTGCGGCCACAACGCAGAGTACTAACCACTATACGATCACGGCAACATTCTCCAGCCAGGTAGGAGTCGAACCTACAATCTTCTGATGCGTAGTCAGACGCGTTATCCATTGCACCACTGGCCCTTACGTTGATGTTTTCTTTTTCATGCACCATCATGCTAAAGCAAAGTAAAACCTGCAATAGGCTGTCATCGCCACATAAGTCTTTCTTTTCTTGCCAATCCACTCAGAATCTGAAACAAAATATTTTTGTTCAATCTGAAATTCATGTTTTAGAATGAACAATTTCTATCTTCCTGCATTCATGTGCGATGTTTCAATTTTTCTCACATTTTTCGAGAAAGCAAATTCACTAGTTGGCAGATAGAAAAAGAAATCATGCAAAAGAAACAATTTACAAGTTATATGTAAAGTTTCCTTTTACCTAATATTACTATCTTGAGAGTAACCAGCAAAATCACTACTTGGCAGACAAAAGTTGTCAAAAGGAAAGAAAAATAATAAAGGTGATGAATTTTATTGTAGATTAGTGATGATCGACCGCTGAAAAGAGTTGATCGATTGCGCTTAGAGTGGGTGATGAGAGTGTGAGAGCTAAGCACCACCTGCAAAGAGGGTGAGAAAGAAATAGCGAGGCTTGTTCGCCACCCTCGAAGATAGAGGTAGAGACTTGCACACCACCCTCGAAGAGGGTGAGAGAGAGTGCCAGAGTAAGACGATGAAGAGAGAGAGAGATAGAGAGAGAGAGAGAGATAGAGAGAGAGAGAGAGAGAGAGAGTTGAGCACCACCTGCACAGAGGGTGAGAAGGAAATTGTGAGACTTGTTCACCACCCTCAAAGATAGAGTTAGAGACTTGTGCACCACCCTTGAAGAGGGTGAGAGAGAGGGGGAGAGAAAGATGCCTGAGAGACACCTGTTACTCAGTCGACTAACTAGCATTGCTGAGTACACGAATGCATGATGAAGTGTCAAACTTGCTAATTACTGTTGGCAAGAGAGGGAGAGAAAGACGCTTAGGGTGTGTGCTCATGTTGCCAATTCTGCTGTGGAATTTTCCGCATGGATTTGTCTAAATCCACTTGTCAACATTGTCAACAGACATGTGGTTTATCTGTTGATTAGCCTGTGGTTCTCCCCTGCGGTTTGACACCTGTCATGGAGCAGGTGCCAAACCGCTGCAGAATCTGCACAAAGAAGTGACATGCTGTGTATTTAAAACTGCAGCAAATCTGCGTGGAAAATACAGAACTGTGGGCACTGTTTTTTGCATTGAGTTAAATGACACTTGATGATGAAGTGCCACACTTGCTAATTACTATTGTTTTTGCTTTAAAAGAATATCTTGTAAGAGAGGCTAAACATTTCTGTATAAATGTTATGGTCATTTGTGAAGTTCCTGTTTGTCTTAAGTTTTGTGAGGAGGTAGAATCACTGAATATTAACCATCGCATGCATAGAGAAGAATTGATGAAGAAGATGAAGTTTGCTGCCTATTTACTGATTGCAAAATTTCAAAAATCAGCTTATTTAACCCCTTCCTGACATGAGACGTACTATCCCGTCCACGGTACCCGGGCCCGTATGACCGGGGACGGGATAGTACGTCTACCGCGATCAGCGGCGCCCACGTGGTGAGCGCCGCTGATCGCGGCCGGGTGTCAGCTGATTATCACAGCTGACACCCGGCACAATGTGTCAGGGGCGGTCACGGACCGCCCCCGACACATTAACCCCTTGCACACCGCGATCAAACGCGATCGCGGTGTACCGGGAGTTAAAGGGAAGCATCGGCAGGGAGGGGGCTCCCTCCGTGCTTCCCTGAGCCCCCCACGGCAGCGCAATGTGCAGCGCTGCTGCGGGGGACTCCTATCCCCCAGGCCCCCGAATCCAAGATGGCGACGGGGGCCTTCGGGGGCCTGGGGAAGCTGGCTTCCTCAGTGCCTGCAAAGCGCAGGCATGAGGAAGCCTTGTGCACTGCCTGTGACAGATTGCTGATCTGTCACAGTGATCTGTGATGTGACAGATCAGCGATCTGTCACAGGACAGTGATGTCCCACCTGGGACTATGTAATAAAGTAAAAAAAAATTAAAAAAAAAGTGTAAAAATAAATTAAAAAAAATCGCCAAATAAATTAGTAAAAAAAAAAAAAATATTCCCCAATAAATTCATTTTTTTAAAATAATAATAAAAAAAAACAATAAATGTACACATATTAGGTATCGCCGCGTCCGTAACGACCTGCCCTATAAAACTGTCCCATTAGTTAACCCCTTTAGCGAACCCCTTAAAAAATAAAAATAAAAAACGAAGCAAAAAATAATGATTTATTATCATACCGCCAAACAAAAAGTGCAATAACGCGAGATCAAAAAGACGCATATAAATATCCATGGTACCGCTGAAAACGTCATCTTGTCCCGCAAAAAACAAGCCGCCACACAGCATCATCAGCAAAAAAATAAAAAAGTTATAACTCGCAGAATAAAGCGATGCAAAAATAATTATTTTTTATATAAAATAGTTTTCATTGCATAAAACCGACAAAAACATAAAAAAAGACCTAAATGAGGTATCGCTGTAACCGTACTGACCCGAAGAATAAAAGCGCTTTATCAATTTTACCGCACGCGGAACGGTGTAAACGCACCCCCCCCAAAAGAAATTCATGAAACGCTGGTTTTTGTTCATTCTGCGTCCCAAAAATCGGAATAAAAAGCGATCAAAAAATTTCACGTGCCCGAAAATGGTACCAATAAAAACGTCAACTCGTCCCGCAAAAAATAAGACCTCACATGACTCGGTGGGTCAAAATACGGAAAAATTATAGCTCTCAATATGTGGTGATGCAAAAACTATTTTTACAATAAAAAGCGTCTTTTAGCGTGCGACAGCCGCCAAACATAAAAACCGCCATAAATAGTAAATCAAACCCCCCGTTATCACCCCTTTAGTTAGGGAAAAATAATAAAATAAAAAAAATGTATTTATTTCCATTTTTCCATTAGGGTTAGGGCTAGGGTTAGGGCTAGGGGTGTGTTGGGGTAGGGTTAGGGTTAGGGCTAGGGTTAGGGTTAGGGCTAGGGCTAGGGTTAGGGTTAGGGCTAGGGCTAGGGTTAGGGCTAGGGTTAGGGCTAGGGTTAGGGGCGTGTTGGGGTTCGGGTTGGAGTTAGAATTGGGGGTTTCCACTGTTTGGGCACATCAGGGGCTCTCCAAATGCAACATGGCGTCTGATCTCAATTCCAGCCAATTCTGAGTTGAAAAAGTCAAATGGTGCTCCTTCCCTTCCAAGCTCTGCTATGCGCCCAAACAGTGTTTTACCCCCTCATGTAGGGTATCAGCCTACTCAGGACAAATTGCAAAACAATTTTTGGGGTCCAATTTCTCCTGTTACCCTTAGGAAAATAAAAAATTGGGGGCAAAAATATCATTTTTGTGGAAAAAAAATGATTTTTTTATTTTCACGTCCGAGTGTTATAAACTTCTGTGAAGCACTTGGGGGTTCAAAGTGCTCACCACACATCTAGATAAGTTCCGTGGGGGGTCTACTGTCCAAAATGGGGTCACTTGTGGGGAGTTTCAATAGTTTAGGTACATCAGGGGCTCTCCAAACGCACATGACAACCGCAGACCATTCCATCAAAGTCTGCGTTCCAAAACGTCACTGCTTCCCTTCCGAGCCCCGACGTGTGTCCATACAGTAGTTTTCTCCCACATATGGGGTGTCAGCGTACTCAGGACAAATTGGACAACAACTTTTGGGGTCCAATTTCTCCTGGTACCCTTGGGAAAATAAAAAAAATGGTGACTAAAAGATCATGTTTGTGGAAAAAATACGAATTTTTTATTTTCACGCCCGGGCGTTGTAAACTTCTGTGAAGCACTGGGGGGGTCAAAGTGCTCACCACACATCTAGATAAGTTCCTTGGGGGGTCTAGTTTACAAAATGGTGTCATTTGTGGGGGGTTTCCACTGTTTAGGTACATTAGGGGCTCTCCAAAGGCAACATGACACCCGCAGACCATTCCATCAAAGTCTGCATTCCAAAACGTCACTACTTCCCTTCCGAGCCCTGACGTGTGCCCATACAGTAGTTTTCTCCCACATATGGGGTAGCAGCGTACTCAGGACAAATTGGAAAACAACTTTTGGGGTCCAATTTCTCCTGGTACCCTTGGGAAAATAAAAAAAATGGTGACTAAAAGATCATGTTTGTGGAAAAAATACGAATTTTTTATTTTCACGCCCGGGCGTTGTAAACTTCTGTGAAGCACTGGGGGGGTCAAAGTGCTCACCACACATCTAGATAAGTTCCTTGGGGGGTCTAGTTTACAAAATGGTGTCATTTGTGGGGGGTTTCCACTGTTTAGGTACATTAGGGGCTCTCCAAAGGCAACATGACACCCGCAGACCATTCCATCAAAGTCTGCATTCCAAAACGTCACTACTTCCCTTCCGAGCCCTGACGTGTGCCCATACAGTAGTTTTCTCCCACATATGGGGTAGCAGCGTACTCAGGACAAATTGGAAAACAACTTTTGGGGTCCAATTTCTCCTGGTACCCTTGGGAAAATAAAAAAAATGGTGACTAAAAGATCATGTTTGTGGAAAAAATACGAATTTTTTATTTTCACGCCCGGGCGTTGTAAACTTCTGTGAAGCACTGGGGGGGTCAAAGTGCTCACCACACATCTAGATAAGTTCCTTGGGGGGTCTAGTTTACAAAATGGTGTCATTTGTGGGGGGTTTCCACTGTTTAGGTACATTAGGGGCTCTCCAAAGGCAACATGACACCCGCAGACCATTCCATCAAAGTCTGCATTCCAAAACGTCACTACTTCCCTTCCGAGCCCTGACGTGTGCCCATACAGTAGTTTTCTCCCACATATGGGGTAGCAGCGTACTCAGGACAAATTGGAAAACAACTTTTGGGGTCCAATTTCTCCTGGTACCCTTGGGAAAATAAAAAAATGGTGACTAAAAGATCATGTTTGTGGAAAAAATACGAATTTTTTATTTTCACGCCCGGGCGTTGTAAACTTCTGTGAAGCACTGGGGGGGTCAAAGTGCTCACCACACATCTAGATAAGTTCCTTGGGGGGTCTAGTTTACAAAATGGTGTCATTTGTGGGGGGTTTCCACTGTTTAGGTACATTAGGGGCTCTCCAAAGGCAATATCACACCCGCAGACCATTCCATCAAAGTCTGCATTCCAAAACGTCACTACTTCCCTTCCGAGCCCCGACGTGTGCCCATACAGTAGTTTTCTCCCACATATGGGGTATCAGCATACTCAGGACAAATTGGACAACAACTTTTGGGGTCCAATTTCTCCTGGTACCCTTGGGAAAATAAAAAAATGGTGACTAAAAGATCATGTTTGTGGAAAAAATACGAATTTTTTATTTTCACGCCCGGGCGTTGTAAACTTCTGTGAAGCACTGGGGGGGTCAAAGTGCTCACCACACATCTAGATAAGTTCCTTAGGGGGTCTAGTTTCCAAAATGGTGTCATTTGTGGGGGGTTCCACTGTTTTGGTACATCAGGAGTTTTCCAAACGCGACATGGTGTCCGATCTCAATTCCAGCCAAAAACGTCAAATGGCGCTGCTTCCCTTCCGAGCTCTGCCATGCCCCCAAATAGTGGTTTACCCCCACATGTGGGGTATCAGCGTACTCAGGACAAATTGCACAATAACTTTTAGGGTCCTGTTACCCTTGGAAAAATAAGAATTGAGGGTGAAAAGATCATTTTTGTGGAAAAAATATTATTTTTTAATTGTATGGCTTTATGTTATAAACTTCTGTGAAGCCCATGGGGGTTCAAAGTTCTCACCACACATCTAGATAAGTTCCTTAGGGTGTCTAGTTTCCAAAATGGTGTCATTTGTGGGGGGTTTCCACTGTTTTGGTACATCAGGGGTTTTCCAAACGAGACATGGTGTCCGATCTCAATTCCAGCCAAAAACGTCAAATGGCGCTGCTTCCCTTCCGAGCTCTGCCATGCGCCCAAATAGTGGTTTACCCCCACATGTGGGGTATCAGCGTACTCAGGACAAATTGCACAATAACTTTTAGGGTCCTGTTACCCTTGGAAAAATAAGAATTGAGGGTGAAAAGATCATTTTTGTTTAAAAAATATGATTTTTTAATAGTATGGCTTTATGTTATAAACTTCTGTGAAGCCCATGGGGGTTCAAAGTTCTCACCACACATCTAGATAAGTTCCTTAGGGGGTCTAGTTTCCAAAATGGTGTCATTTGTGGGGGGTTTCCACTGTTTTGGTACATCAGGGGTTTTCCAAACGCGACATGGTGTCCGATCTCAATTCCAGCCAAAAACGTCAAATGGCGCTGCTTCCCTTCCGAGCTCTGCCATGCGCCCAAATAGTGGTTTACCCCCACATGTGGGGTATCAGCGTACTCAGGACAAATTGCACAATAACTTTTAGGGTCCTGTTACCCTTGGGAAAATAAAAATTGGGGTGAAAAGATCATTTTTGTGGAAAAAATATGATTTTTTAATTGTACCGCTGTACGTTATAAACTTCTGTAAAGCCCTTGTGGGTTCAAAGTTCTCACCACATATCTAGATAAGTTCCTTGGGGGGTCTAGTTTCCAAAATGGGGTCACTTGTAGGGGGTTTCCACTGTTTAGGTACATCAGGGACTCTCCAAACGTGACATGGCGTCCAATCTGAATTCCAGCCAATTTTGCATTGAAAAAGTCAAACGGCGCTCCTTCCATTCTGAGCTCTGCCATGCGCCGAAACAGTCGTTCCCCCCCACATATCAGGTATCTGCGTACTCAGGACAAATTGCACAATAACTTTTGCAGTTCAATTTCTCCTGTTACCCTTGGTAAAATAAAAAAAATTGAACCTGAAGTATTTTTTTTATGAAAAAAAGTTAGATGTTCATTTTTTTTTAAATATTCAAAAAAATTCCTGTGACGCACCTAAAGGGTTAATAAACTTCTTGAATGTGGTTTTGAGCACCTTAAGGGGTGCAGTTTTTAGAATGGTGTCACTTTTGTGTATTTTCTATCATATAGACCCCTCAAAGTGGCTTCAAATGTGATGTGGTCCTAAAAATAAAATGGTGTTGTAAAAATGAGAAATCGCTGGTCAACTTTTAACCCTTATAACTTCCTAACAAAAAAAAAATTTGGTTCCAAAATTGTGCTGATGTAAAGTAAACATGTGGGAAATGTTAGTTATCAAGTTTTTTGTGTGCCTTATCTCTGTGATTTAAGGGCATAAAAATTCAAAGTTGGAAAATTGCGAAATTTTCAAAATTTTTGCCAAATTTCCGTTTTTCTCACAAATAAACGCAAGTTATTTGAATGAAATTTTACCACTAACATGAAGTACAATATGTCACGAGAAAACAATGTCAGAATCACCGGGATCCATGGAAGCGTTCGAGAGTTATGACCTCATAAAGGTACAGTGGTCAGAATTGTAAAAATTGGCCCGGTCATGAACGTGCAAACCACCCTTGGGGGTGAAGGGGTTAAAGGTTTGTGCAGAATCTATAAGATACCGTGAGCCGGTTTCGAACTAGGGTTGCTGCGGCCACAACGCAGAGTACTAACCACTATATGATCACGGCAACATTATCCAGCCAGGTAGGAGTCGAACCTACAATCTTCTGATCCGTAGTCAGACGCGTTATCCATTGCACCACTGGCCCTTATGTTGATGTTTTCTTTTTCATGCACCATCTTGCTAAAGCAAAGTAAAACCTGCAATAGGCTGTCATCGCCACATAAGT
Organism: Dendrobates tinctorius; assembly: GCF_039654945.1. Lineage (NCBI taxonomy): Eukaryota > Metazoa > Chordata > Amphibia > Anura > Dendrobatidae > Dendrobates > Dendrobates tinctorius. The sequence goes on from NW_027362271.1 coordinate 17,975, forward strand.
CTTTCTTTTCTTGCCAATCCACTCAGAATCTGAAACAAAATATTTTTGTTCAATCTGAAATTCATGTTTTAGAATGAACAATTTCTATCTTCCTGCATTCATGTGCGATGTTTCAATTTTTCTCACATTTTTCGAGAAAGCAAATTCACTAGTTGGCAGATAGAAAAAGAAATCATGCAAAAGAAACAATTTACAAGTTATATGTAAAGTTTCCTTTTACCTAATATTACTATCTTGAGAGTAACCAGCAAAATCACTACTTGGCAGACAAAGGTTGTCAAAAGGAAAGAAAAATAATAAAGATGATGAATTTTATTGTAGATTAGTGATGATGGACCGCTGAAAAGAGTTGATCGATTGCGCTTAGAGTGGGTGATGAGAGTGTGAGAGCTAAGCACCACCTGCAAAGAGGGTGAGAAAGAAATAGCGAGGCTTGTTCGCCACCCTCGAAGATAGAGGTAGAGACTTGCACACCACCCTCGAAGAGGGTGAGAGAGAGTGCCAGAGTAAGACGATGAAGCACAACCTGTTAGGAGAGAGAGAGAGAGAGAGAGAGAGAGAGAGAGAGAGAGAGAGAGAGAGAGAGAGAGAGAGAGAGAGAGAGAGAGAGAGAGAGAGAGAGAGAGAGAGAGAGAGAGAGAGAGAGAGAGAGAGAGAGAGAGTTGAGCACCACCTGCACAGAGTGTGAGAAGGAAATTGTGAGACTTGTTCACCACCCTCAAAGATAGAGTTAGAGACTTGTGCACCACCCTTGAAGAGGGTGAGAGAGAGGGGGAGAGAGAGATGCCTGAGAGACACCTGTTACTCAGTCGACTAACCAGCATTGCTGAGTACACGAATGCATGATGAAGTGTCAAACTTGCTAATTACTGTTGGCAAGAGAGGCAGAGAAAGACGCTTAGGGTGTGTGCTCATGTTGCCAATTCTGCTGTGGAATTTTCCGCATGGATTTGTCTAAATCCACTTGTCAACATTGTCAACAGACATGTGGTTTATCTGTGGATTAGCCTGTGGTTCTCCCCTGCGGTTTGACACCTGTCATGGAGCAGGTGCCAAACCGCTGCAGAATCTGCACAAAGAAGTGACATGCTGTGTATTTAAAACTGCAGCAAATCTGCGTGGAAAATACTGAACTGTGGCCACTGCTTTTTGCATTGAGTTAAATGACACTTGATGATGAAGTGCCACACTTGCTAATTACTATTGTTTTTGCTTTAAAAGAATATCTTGTAAGAGAGGCTAAACATTTCTGTATAAATGTTATGGTCATTTGTGAAGTTCCTGTTTGTCTTAAGTTTTGTGAGGAGGTAGAATCACTGAATATTAACCATCGCATGCATAGAGAAGAATTGATGAAGAAGATGAAGTTTGCTGCCTATTTACTGATTGCAAAATTTCAAAAATCAGCTTATTTAAAGCTTTGTGCAGAATCTATAAGATGCCGTGACCCGGATTCGAACCGGGGTTGCTGCGGCCACAACGCAGAGTACTAACCACTATACGATCACGGCAACATTCTCGAGCCAGGTAGGAGTCGAACCTACAATCTTCTGATCCGTAGTCAGACGCGTTATCCATTGCGCCACTGGCCCTTACGTTGATGTTTTCTTTTTCATGCACCATCATGCTAAAGCAAAGTAAAACCTGCAATAGGCTGTCATCGCCACATAAGTCTTTCTTTTCTTGCCAATCCACTCAGAATCTGAAACAAAATATTTTTGTTCAATCTGAAATTCATGTTTTAGAATGAACAATTTCTATCTTCCTGCATTCATGTGCGATGTTTCAATTTTTCTCACATTTTTCGAGAAAGCAAATTCACTAGTTGGCAGATAGAAAAAGAAATCATGCAAAAGAAACAATTTACAAGTTATATGTAAAGTTTCCTTTTACCTAATATTACTATCTTGAGAGTAACCAGCAAAATCACTACTTGGCAGACAAAAGTTGTCAAAAGGAAAGAAAAATAATAAAGATGATGAATTTTATTGTAGATTAGTGATGATCGACCGCTGAAAAGAGTTGATCGATTGCGCTTAGAGTGGGTGATGAGAGTGTGAGAGCTAAGCACCACCTGCAAAGAGGGTGAGAAAGAAATAGCGAGGCTTGTTCGCCACCCTCGAAGATAGAGGTAGAGACTTGCACACCACCCTCGAAGAGGGTGAGAGAGAGTGCCAGAGTAAGACGATGAAGCACAACCTGTTAGGAGAGAGAGAGAGAGAGAGAGAGAGAGAGAGAGAGAGAGAGAGAGAGAGAGAGAGAGAGAGAGAGAGAGAGAGAGAGAGAGAGAGAGAGAGAGAGAGAGAGAGAGAGAGAGAGAGAGAGAGAGAGAGAGAGAGAGAGAGAGAGTTGAGCACCACCTGCACAGAGTGTGAGAAGGAAATTGTGAGACTTGTTCACCACCCTCAAAGATAGAGTTAGAGACTTGTGCACCACCCTTGAAGAGGGTGAGAGAGAGGGGGAGAGAAAGATGCCTGAGAGACACCTGTTACTCAGTCGACTAACTAGCATTGCTGAGTACACGAATGCATGATGAAGTGTCAAACTTGCTAATTACTGTTGGCAAGAGAGGCAGAGAAAGACGCTTAGGGTGTGTGCTCATGTTGCCAATTCTGCTGTGGAATTTTCCGCATGGATTTGTCTAAATCCACTTGTCAACATTGTCAACAGACATGTGGTTTATCTGTGGATTAGCCTGTGGTTCTCCCCTGCGGTTTGACACCTGTCATGGAGCAGGTGCCAAACCGCTGCAGAATCTGCACAAAGAAGTGACATGCTGTGTATTTAAAACTGCAGCAAATCTGCGTGGAAAATACTGAACTGTGGCCACTGCTTTTTGCATTGAGTTAAATGACACTTGATGATGAAGTGCCACACTTGCTAATTACTATTGTTTTTGCTTTAAAAGAATATCTTGTAAGAGAGGCTAAACATTTCTGTATAAATGTTATGGTCATTTGTGAAGTTCCTGTTTGTCTTAAGTTTTGTGAGGAGGTAGAATCACTGAATATTAACCATCGCATGCATAGAGAAGAATTGATGAAGAAGATGAAGTTTGCTGCCTATTTACTGATTGCAAAATTTCAAAAATCAGCTTATTTAAAGCTTTGTGCAGAATCTATAAGATGCCGTGACCCGGATTCGAACCGGGGTTGCTGCGGCCACAACGCAGAGTACTAACCACTATACGATCACGGCAACATTCTCGAGCCAGGTAGGAGTCGAACCTACAATCTTCTGATCCGTAGTCAGACGCATTATCCATTGCGCCACTGGCCCTTACGTTGATGTTTTCTTTTTCATGCACCATCATGCTAAAGCAAAGTAAAACCTGCAATAGGCTGTCATCGCCACATAAGTCTTTCTTTTCTTGCCAATCCACTCAGAATCTGAAACAAAATATTTTTGTTCAATCTGAAATTCATGTTTTAGAATGAACAATTTCTATCTTCCTGCATTCATGTGCGATGTTTCAATTTTTCTCACATTTTTCGAGAAAGCAAATTCACTAGTTGGCAGATAGAAAAAGAAATCATGCAAAAGAAACAATTTACAAGTTATATGTAAAGTTTCCTTTTACCTAATATTACTATCTTGAGAGTAACCAGCAAAATCACTACTTGGCAGACAAAAGTTGTCAAAAGGAAAGAAAAATAATAAAGATGATGAATTTTATTGTAGATTAGTGATGATCGACCGCTGAAAAGAGTCGATCGATTGCGCTTAGAGTGGGTGATGAGAGTGTGAGAGCTAAGCACCACCTGCAAAGAGGGTGAGAAAGAAATAGCGAGGCTTGTTCGCCACCCTCGAAGATAGAGGTAGAGACTTGCACACCACCCTCGAAGAGGGTGAGAGAGAGTGCCAGAGTAAGACGATGAAGCACAACCTGTTAGGAGAGAGAGAGAGAGAGAGAGAGAGTTGAGCACCACCTGCACAGAGTGTGAGAAGGAAATTGTGAGACTTGTTCACCACCCTCAAAGATAGAGTTAGAGACTTGTGCACCACCCTTGAAGAGGGTGAGAGAGAGGGGGAGAGAGAGATGCCTGAGAGACACCTGTTACTCAGTCGACTAACCAGCATTGCTGAGTACACTATACGATCACGGCAACATTCTCGAGCCAGGTAGGAGTCGAACCTACAATCTTCTGATCCGTAGTCAGACGCGTTATCCCTTGCGCCACTGGCCCTTACGTTGATGTTTTCTTTTTCATGCACCATCATGCTAAAGCAAAGTAAAACCTGCAATAGGCTGTCATCGCCACATAAGTCTTTCTTTTCTTGCCAATCCACTCAGAATCTGAAACAAAATATTTTTGTTCAATCTGAAATTCATGTTTTAGAATGAACAATTTCTATCTTCCTGCATTCATGTGCGATGTTTCAATTTTTCTCACATTTTTCGAGAAAGCAAATTCACTAGTTGGCAGATAGAAAAAGAAATCATGCAGAGAGTGCCAGAGTAAGACGAGAGAGAGAGTTGAGCACCACCTGCACAGAGGGTGAGAAGGAAATTGTGAGACTTGTTCACCACCCTCAAAGATAGAGTTAGAGACTTGTGCACCACCCTTGAAGAGGGTGAGAGAGGGGGAGAGAAAGATGCCTGAGAGACACCTGTTACTCAGTCGACTAACTAGCATTGCTGAGTACACGAATGCATGATGAAGTGTCAAACTTGCTAATTACTGTTGGCAAGAGAGTGTCAAACTTGCTAATTACTGTTGGCAAGAGAGGCAGAGAAAGACGCTTAGGGTGTGTGCTCATGTTGCCAATTCTGCTGTGGAATTTTCCGCATGGATTTGTCTAAATCCACTTGTCAACATTGTCAACAGACATGTGGTTTATCTGTGGATTAGCCTGTGGTTCTCCCCTGCGGTTTGACACCTGTCATGGAGCAGGTGCCAAACCGCTGCAGAATCTGCACAAAGAAGTGACATGCTGTGTATTTAAAACTGCAGCAAATCTGCGTGGAAAATACTGAACTGTGGCCACTGCTTTTTGCATTGAGTTAAATGACACTTGATGATGAAGTGCCACACTTGCTAATTACTATTGTTTTTGCTTTAAAAGAATATCTTGTAAGAGAGGCTAAACATTTCTGTATAAATGTTATGGTCATTTGTGAAGTTCCTGTTTGTCTTAAGTTTTGTGAGGAGGTAGAATCACTGAATATTAACCATCGCATGCATAGAGAAGAATTGATGAAGAAGATGAAGTTTGCTGCCTATTTACTGATTGCAAAATTTCAAAAATCAGCTTATTTAAAGCTTTGTGCAGAATCTATAAGATGCCGTGACCCGGATTCGAACCGGGGTTGCTGCGGCCACAACGCAGAGTACTAACCACTATACGATCACGGCAACATTCTCGAGCCAGGTAGGAGTCGAACCTACAATCTTCTGATCCGTAGTCAGACGCATTATCCATTGCGCCACTGGCCCTTACGTTGATGTTTTCTTTTTCATGCACCATCATGCTAAAGCAAAGTAAAACCTGCAATAGGCTGTCATCGCCACATAAGTCTTTCTTTTCTTGCCAATCCACTCAGAATCTGAAACAAAATATTTTTGTTCAATCTGAAATTCATGTTTTAGAATGAACAATTTCTATCTTCCTGCATTCATGTGCGATGTTTCAATTTTTCTCACATTTTTCGAGAAAGCAAATTCACTAGTTGGCAGATAGAAAAAGAAATCATGCAAAAGAAACAATTTACAAGTTATATGTAAAGTTTCCTTTTACCTAATATTACTATCTTGAGAGTAACCAGCAAAATCACTACTTGGCAGACAAAAGTTGTCAAAAGGAAAGAAAAATAATAAAGATGATGAATTTTATTGTAGATTAGTGATGATCGACCGCTGAAAAGAGTTGATCGATTGCGCTTAGAGTGGGTGATGAGAGTGTGAGAGCTAAGCACCACCTGCAAAGAGGGTGAGAAAGAAATAGCGAGGCTTGTTCGCCACCCTCGAAGATAGAGGTAGAGACTTGCACACCACCCTCGAAGAGGGTGAGAGAGAGTGCCAGAGTAAGACGATGAAGCACAACCTGTTAGGAGAGAGAGAGAGAGAGAGAGAGAGAGAGAGAGAGAGAGAGAGAGAGAGAGAGAGAGAGAGAGAGAGAGAGAGAGAGAGAGAGAGAGAGAGAGAGAGAGAGAGAGAGAGAGAGAGAGAGAGAGAGAGAGAGAGAGTTGAGCACCACCTGCACAGAGTGTGAGAAGGAAATTGTGAGACTTGTTCACCACCCTCAAAGATAGAGTTAGAGACTTGTGCACCACCCTTGAAGAGGGTGAGAGAGAGGGGGAGAGAGAGATGCCTGAGAGACACCTGTTACTCAGTCGACTAACCAGCATTGCTGAGTACACGAATGCATGATGAAGTGTCAAACTTGCTAATTACTGTTGGCAAGAGAGGCAGAGAAAGACGCTTAGGGTGTGTGCTCATGTTGCCAATTCTGCTGTGGAATTTTCCGCATGGATTTGTCTAAATCCACTTGTCAACATTGTCAACAGACATGTGGTTTATCTGTGGATTAGCCTGTGGTTCTCCCCTGCGGTTTGACACCTGTCATGGAGCAGGTGCCAAACCGCTGCAGAATCTGCACAAAGAAGTGACATGCTGTGTATTTAAAACTGCAGCAAATCTGCGTGGAAAATACTGAACTGTGGCCACTGCTTTTTGCATTGAGTTAAATGACACTTGATGATGAAGTGCCACACTTGCTAATTACTATTGTTTTTGCTTTAAAAGAATATCTTGTAAGAGAGGCTAAACATTTCTGTATAAATGTTATGGTCATTTGTGAAGTTCCTGTTTGTCTTAAGTTTTGTGAGGAGGTAGAATCACTGAATATTAACCATCGCATGCATAGAGAAGAATTGATGAAGAAGATGAAGTTTGCTGCCTATTTACTGATTGCAAAATTTCAAAAATCAGCTTATTTAAAGCTTTGTGCAGAATCTATAAGATGCCGTGACCCGGATTCGAACCGGGGTTGCTGCGGCCACAACGCAGAGTACTAACCACTATACGATCACGGCAACATTCTCGAGCCAGGTAGGAGTCGAACCTACAATCTTCTGATCCGTAGTCAGACGCGTTATCCATTGCGCCACTGGCCCTTACTTTGATGTTTTCTTTTTCATGCACCATCATGCTAAAGCAAAGTAAAACCTGCAATAGGCTGTCATCGCCACATAAGTCTTTCTTTTCTTGCCAATCCACTCAGAATCTGAAACAAAATATTTTTGTTCAATCTGAAATTCATGTTTTAGAATGAACAATTTCTATCTTCCTGCATTCATGTGCGATGTTTCAATTTTTCTCACATTTTTCGAGAAAGCAAATTCACTAGTTGGCAGATAGAAAAAGAAATCATGCAAAAGAAACAATTTACAAGTTATATGTAAAGTTTCCTTTTACCTAATATTACTATCTTGAGAGTAACCAGCAAAATCACTACTTGGCAGACAAAAGTTGTCAAAAGGAAAGAAAAATAATAAAGATGATGAATTTTATTGTAGATTAGTGATGATCGACCGCTGAAAAGAGTCGATCGATTGCGCTTAGAGTGGGTGATGAGAGTGTGAGAGCTAAGCACCACCTGCAAAGAGGGTGAGAAAGAAATAGCGAGGCTTGTTCGCCACCCTCGAAGATAGAGGTAGAGACTTGCACACCACCCTCGAAGAGGGTGAGAGAGAGTGCCAGAGTAAGACGATGAAGCACAACCTGTTAGGAGAGAGAGAGAGAGAGAGAGAGAGAGAGAGAGAGAGAGAGAGAGAGAGAGAGAGAGAGAGAGAGAGAGAGAGAGAGAGAGAGAGAGAGAGAGAGAGAGAGAGAGAGAGAGAGAGAGAGAGAGAGAGAGAGAGAGAGAGAGAGAGTTGAGCACCACCTGCACAGAGTGTGAGAAGGAAATTGTGAGACTTGTTCACCACCCTCAAAGATAGAGTTAGAGACTTGTGCACCACCCTTGAAGAGGGTGAGAGAGAGGGGGAGAGAAAGATGCCTGAGAGACACCTGTTACTCAGTCGACTAACTAGCATTGCTGAGTACACGAATGCATGATGAAGTGTCAAACTTGCTAATTACTGTTGGCAAGAGAGGCAGAGAAAGACGCTTAGGGTGTGTGCTCATGTTGCCAATTCTGCTGTGGAATTTTCCGCATGGATTTGTCTAAATCCACTTGTCAACATTGTCAACAGACATGTGGTTTATCTGTGGATTAGCCTGTGGTTCTCCCCTGCGGTTTGACACCTGTCATGGAGCAGGTGCCAAACCGCTGCAGAATCTGCACAAAGAAGTGACATGCTGTGTATTTAAAACTGCAGCAAATCTGCGTGGAAAATACTGAACTGTGGCCACTGCTTTTTGCATTGAGTTAAATGACACTTGATGATGAAGTGCCACACTTGCTAATTACTATTGTTTTTGCTTTAAAAGAATATCTTGTAAGAGAGGCTAAACATTTCTGTATAAATGTTATGGTCATTTGTGAAGTTCCTGTTTGTCTTAAGTTTTGTGAGGAGGTAGAATCACTGAATATTAACCATCGCATGCATAGAGAAGAATTGATGAAGAAGATGAAGTTTGCTGCCTATTTACTGATTGCAAAATTTCAAAAATCAGCTTATTTAAAGCTTTGTGCAGAATCTATAAAATGCCGTGACCCGGATTCGAAACGGGGTTGCTGCGGCCACAACGCAGAGTACTAACCACTATACGATCACGGCAACATTCTCGAGCCAGGTAGGAGTCAAACCTTCAATCTTCTGATCCGTAGTCAGACGCATTATCCGTTGCGCCACTGGCCCTTACGTTGATGTCTTCTTTTTCATGCACCATCATGCTAAAGCAAAGTAAAACCTGCAATAGGCTGTCATCGCCACATAAGTCTTTCTTTTCTTGCCAATCCACTCAGAATCTGAAACAAAATATTTTTGTTCAATCTGAAATTCATGTTTTAGAATGAACAATTTCTATCTTCCTGCATTCATGTGCGATGTTTCAATTTTTCTCACATTTTTCGAGAAAGCAAATTCACTAGTTGGCAGATAGAAAAAGAAATCATGCAAAAGAAACAATTTACAAGTTATATGTAAAGTTTCCTTTTACCTAATATTACTATCTTGAGAGTAACCAGCAAAATCACTACTTGGCAGACAAAAGTTGTCAAAAGGAAAGAAAAATAATAAAGATGATGAATTTTATTGTAGATTAGTGATGATCGACCGCTGAAAAGAGTTGATCGATTGCGCTTAGAGTGGGTGATGAGAGTGTGAGAGCTAAGCACCACCTGCAAAGAGGGTGAGAAAGAAATAGCGAGGCTTGTTCGCCACCCTCGAAGATAGAGGTAGAGACTTGCACACCACCCTCGAAGAGGGTGAGAGAGAGTGCCAGAGTAAGACGATGAAGAGAGAGAGAGATAGAGAGATAGAGAGATAGAGAGAGAGAGAGAGTTGAGCACCACCTGCACAGAGGGTGAGAAGGAAATTGTGAGACTTGTTCACCACCCTCAAAGATAGAGTTAGAGACTTGTGCACCACCCTTGAAGAGGGTGAGAGAGAGGGGGAGAGAAAGATGCCTGAGAGACACCTGTTACTCAGTCGACTAACTAGCATTGCTGAGTACACGAATGCATGATGAAGTGTCAAACTTGCTAATTACTGTTGGCAAGAGAGGGAGAGAAAGACGCTTAGGGTGTGTGCTCATGTTGCCAATTCTGCTGTGGAATTTTCCGCATGGATTTGTCTAAATCCACTTGTCAACATTGTCAACAGACATGTGGTTTATCTGTGGATTAGCCTGTGGTTCTCCCCTGCGGTTTGACACCTGTCATGGAGCAGGTGCCAAACCGCTGCAGAATCTGCACAAAGAAGTGACATGCTGTGTATTTAAAACTGCAGCAAATCTGCGTGGAAAATACAGAACTGTGGGCACTGTTTTTTGCATTGAGTTAAATGACACTTGATGATGAAGTGCCACACTTGCTAATTACTATTGTTTTTGCTTTAAAAGAATATCTTGTAAGAGAGGCTAAACATTTCTGTATAAATGTTATGGTCATTTCCTGTTTGTCTTAAGTTTTGTGAGGAGGTAGAATCACTGAATATTAACCATCGCATGCATAGAGAAGAAATGATGAAGAAGATGAAGTTTGCTGCCTATTTACTGATTGCAAAATTTCAAAAATCAGCTTATTTAAAGGTTTGTGCAGAATCTATAAGATACCGTGACCCGGTTTCGAACTAGGGTTGCTGCGGCCACAACGCAGAGTACTAACCACTATACGATCACGGCAACATTCTCCAGCCAGGTAGGAGTCGAACCTACAATCTTCTGATCCGTAGTCAGACGCGTTATCCATTGCACCACTGGCCCTTACGTTGATGTTTTCTTTTTCATGCACCATCATGCTAAAGCAAAGTAAAACCTGCAATAGGCTGTCATCGCCACATAAGTCTTTCTTTTCTTGCCAATCCACTCAGAATCTGAAACAAAATATTTTTGTTCAATCTGAAATTCATGTTTTAGAATGAACAATTTCTATCTTCCTGCATTCATGTGCGATGTTTCAATTTTTCTCACATTTTTCGAGAAAGCAAATTCACTAGTTGGCAGATAGAAAAAGAAATCATGCAAAAGAAACAATTTACAAGTTATATGTAAAGTTTCCTTTTACCTAATATTACTATCTTGAGAGTAACCAGCAAAATCACTACTTGGCAGACAAAAGTTGTCAAAAGGAAAGAAAAATAATAAAGGTGATGAATTTTATTGTAGATTAGTGATGATCGACCGCTGAAAAGAGTTGATCGATTGCGCTTAGAGTGGGTGATGAGAGTGTGAGAGCTAAGCACCACCTGCAAAGAGGGTGAGAAAGAAATAGCGAGGCTTGTTCGCCACCCTCGAAGATAGAGGTAGAGACTTGCACACCACCCTCGAAGAGGGTGAGAGAGAGTGCCAGAGTAAGACGATGAAGAGAGAGAGAGATAGAGAGATAGAGAGAGAGAGAGAGAGTTGAGCACCACCTGCACAGAGGGTGAGAAGGAAATTGTGAGACTTGTTCACCACCCTCAAAGATAGAGTTAGAGACTTGTGCACCACCCTTGAAGAGGGTGAGAGAGAGGGGGAGAGAAAGATGCCTGAGAGACACCTGTTACTCAGTCGACTAACTAGCATTGCTGAGTACACGAATGCATGATGAAGTGTCAAACTTGCTAATTACTGTTGGCAAGAGAGGGAGAGAAAGACGCTTAGGGTGTGTGCTCATGTTGCCAATTCTGCTGTGGAATTTTCCGCATGGATTTGTCTAAATCCACTTGTCAACATTGTCAACAGACATGTGGTTTATCTGTGGATTAGCCTGTGGTTCTCCCCTGCGGTTTGACACCTGTCATGGAGCAGGTGCCAAACCGCTGCAGAATCTGCACAAAGAAGTGACATGCTGTGTATTTAAAACTGCAGCAAATCTGCGTGGAAAATACAGAACTGTGGGCACTGTTTTTTGCATTGAGTTAAATGACACTTGATGATGAAGTGCCACACTTGCTAATTACTATTGTTTTTGCTTTAAAAGAATATCTTGTAAGAGAGGCTAAACATTTCTGTATAAATGTTATGGTCATTTCCTGTTTGTCTTAAGTTTTGTGAGGAGGTAGAATCACTGAATATTAACCATCGCATGCATAGAGAAGAATTGATGAAGAAGATGAAGTTTGCTGCCTATTTACTGATTGCAAAATTTCAAAAATCAGCTTATTTAAAGGTTTGTGCAGAATCTATAAGATAACGTGACCCGGTTTCGAACTAGGGTTGCTGCGGCCACAACGCAGAGAACTAACCACTATACGATCACGGCAACATTCTCCAGCCAGGTAGGAGTCGAACCTACAATCTTCTGATCCGTAGTCAGACGCGTTATCCATTGCACCACTGGCCCTTACGTTGATGTTTTCTTTTTCATGCACCATCATGCTAAAGCAAAGTAAAACCTGCAATAGGCTGTCATCGCCACATAAGTCTTTCTTTTCTTGCCAATCCACTCAGAATCTGAAACAAAATATTTTTGTTCAATCTGAAATTCATGTTTTAGAATGAACAATTTCTATCTTCCTGCATTCATGTGCGATGTTTCAATTTTTCTCACATTTTTCGAGAAAGCAAATTCACTAGTTGGCAGATAGAAAAAGAAATCATGCAAAAGAAACAATTTACAAGTTATATGTAAAGTTTCCTTTTACCTAATATTACTATCTTGAGAGTAACCAGCAAAATCACTACTTGGCAGACAAAAGTTGTCAAAAGGAAAGAAAAATAATAAAGGTGATGAATTTTATTGTAGATTAGTGATGATCGACCGCTGAAAAGAGTTGATCGATTGCGCTTAGAGTGGGTGATGAGAGTGTGAGAGCTAAGCACCACCTGCAAAGAGGGTGAGAAAGAAATAGCGAGGCTTGTTCGCCACCCTCGAAGATAGAGGTAGAGACTTGCACACCACCCTCGAAGAGGGTGAGAGAGAGTGCCAGAGTAAGACGATGAAGAGAGAGAGAGATAGAGAGAGAGAGAGATAGAGAGAGAGAGAGAGTTGAGCACCACCTGCACAGAGGGTGAGAAGGAAATTGTGAGACTTGTTCACCACCCTCAAAGATAGAGTTAGAGACTTGTGCACCACCCTTGAAGAGGGTGAGAGAGAGGGGGAGAGAAAGATGCCTGAGAGACACCTGTTACTCAGTCGACTAACTAGCATTGCTGAGTACACGAATGCATGATGAAGTGTCAAACTTGCTAATTACTGTTGGCAAGAGAGGGAGAGAAAGACGCTTAGGGTGTGTGCTCATGTTGCCAATTCTGCTGTGGAATTTTCCGCATGGATTTGTCTAAATCCACTTGTCAACATTATCAACAGACATGTGGTTTATCTGTGGATTAGCCTGTGGTTCTCCCCTGCGGTTTGACACCTGTCATGGAGCAGGTGCCAAACCGCTGCAGAATCTGCACAAAGAAGTGACATGCTGTGTATTTAAAACTGCAGCAAATCTGCGTGGAAAATACAGAACTGTGGGCACTGTTTTTTGCATTGAGTTAAATGACACTTGATGATGAAGTGCCACACTTGCTAATTACTATTGTTTTTGCTTTAAAAGAATATCTTGTAAGAGAGGCTAAACATTTCTGTATAAATGTTATGGTCATTTCCTGTTTGTCTTAAGTTTTGTGAGGAGGTAGAATCACTGAATATTAACCATCGCATGCATAGAGAAGAATTGATGAAGAAGATGAAGTTTGCTGCCTATTTACTGATTGCAAAATTTCAAAAATCAGCTTATTTAAAGGTTTGTGCAGAATCTATAAGATACCGTGAGCCGGTTTCGAACTAGGGTTGCTGCGGCCACAACGCAGAGTACTAACCACTATATGATCACGGCAACATTATCCAGCCAGGTAGGAGTCGAACCTACAATCTTCTGATCCGTAGTCAGACGCGTTATCCATTGCACCACTGGCCCTTATGTTGATGTTTTCTTTTTCATGCACCATCTTGCTAAAGCAAAGTAAAACCTGCAATAGGCTGTCATCGCCACATAAGTCTTTCTTTTCTTGCCAATCCACTCAGAATCTGAAACAAAATATTTTTGTTCAATCTGAAATTCATGTTTTAGAATGAACAATTTCTATCTTCCTGCATTCATGTGCGATGTTTCAATTTTTCTCACATTTTTCGAGAAAGCAAATTCACTAGTTGGCAGATAGAAAAAGAAATCATGCAAAAGAAACAATTTACAAGTTATATGTAAAGTTTCCTTTTACCTAATATTACTATCTTGAGAGTAACCAGCAAAATCACTACTTGGCAGACAAAGGTTGTCAAAAGGAAAGAAAAATAATAAAGGTGATGAATTTTATTGTAGATTAGTGATGATCGACCGCTGAAAAGAGTTGATCGATTGCTCTTAGAGTGGGTGAGAGCTAAGCACCACCTGCAAAGAGGGTGAGAAAGAAATAGCGAGGCTTGTTCGCCACCCTCTAAGATAGAGGTAGAGACTTGCACACCACCCTCGAAGAGGGTGAGAGAGAGTGCCAGAGTAAGACGATGAAGAGAGAGAGAGAGAGAGAAAGAGAGAGAGAGAGAGAGAGAGAGAGAGAGAGAGAGAGAGAGAGAGAGAGAGAGAGAGAGAGAGAGAGAGAGAGAGAGAGAGAGAGAGAGAGAGAGAGAGAGAGAGAGAGAGAGAGAGAGAGTTGAGCACCACCTGCACAGAGGGTGAGAAGGAAATTGTGAGACTTGTTCACCACCCTCAAAGATAGAGTTAGAGACTTGTGCACCACCCTTGAAGAGGGTGAGAGAGAGGGGGAGAGAAAGATGCCTGAGAGACACCTGTTACTCAGTCGACTAACTAGCATTGCTGAGTACACGAATGCATGATGAAGTGTCAAACTTGCTAATTACTGTTGGCAAGAGAGGCAGAGAAAGACGCTTAGGGTGTGTGCTCATGTTGCCAATTCTGCTGTGGAATTTTCCGCATGGATTTGTCTAAATCCACTTGTCAACATTGTCAACAGACATGTGGTTTATCTGTGGATTAGCCTGTGGTTCTCCCCTGCGGTTTGACACCTGTCATGGAGCAGGTGCCAAACCGCTGCAGAATCTGCACAAAGAAGTGACATGCTGTGTATTTAAAACTGCAGCAAATCTGCGTGGAAAATACTGAACTGTGGCCACTGCTTTTTGCATTGAGTTAAATGACACTTGATGATGAAGTGCCACACTTGCTAATTACTATTGTTTTTGCTTTAAAAGAATATCTTGTAAGAGAGGCTAAACATTTCTGTATAAATGTTATGGTCATTTGTGAAGTTCCTGTTTGTCTTAAGTTTTGTGAGGAGGTAGAATCACTGAATATTAACCATCGCATGCATAGAGAAGAATTGATGAAGAAGATGAAGTTTGCTGCCTATTTACTGATTGCAAAATTTCAAAAATCAGCTTATTTAAAGCTTTGTGCAGAATCTATAAGATGCCGTGACCCGGGGTTGCTGCGGCCACAACGCAGAGTACTAACCACTATACGATCACAGCAACATTCTCGAGCCAGGTAGGAGTCGAACCTACAATCTTCTGATCCGTAGTCAGACGCGTTATCCATTGCGCCACTGGCCCTTACGTTGATGTTTTCTTTTTCATGCACCATCATGCTAAAGCAAAGTAAAACCTGCAATAGGCTGTCATCGCCACATAAGTCTTTCTTTTCTTGCCAATCCACTCAGAATCTGAAACAAAATATTTTTGTTCAATCTGAAATTCATGTTTTAGAATGAACAATTTCTATCTTCCTGCATTCATGTGCGATGTTTCAATTTTTCTCACATTTTTCGAGAAAGCAAATTCACTAGTTGGCAGATAGAAAAAGAAATCATGCAAAAGAAACAATTTACAAGTTATATGTAAAGTTTCCTTTTACCTAATATTACTATCTTGAGAGTAACCAGCAAAATCACTACTTGGCCGACAAAAGTTGTCAAAAGGAAAGAAAAATAATAAAGATGATGAATTTTATTGTAGATTAGTGATGATCGACCGCTGAAAAGAGTTGATCGATTGCGCTTAGAGTGGGTGATGAGAGTGTGAGAGCTAAGCACCACCTGCAAAGAGGGTGAGAAAGAAATAGCGAGGCTTGTTCGCCACCCTCGAAGATAGAGGTAGAGACTTGCACACCACCCTCGAAGAGGGTGAGAGAGAGTGCCAGAGTAAGACGATGAAGCACAACCTGTTAGGAGAGAGAGAGAGAGAGAGAGAGAGAGAGAGAGAGAGAGAGAGAGAGAGAGAGAGAGAGAGAGAGAGAGAGAGAGAGAGAGAGAGAGAGAGAGAGAGAGAGAGAGAGAGAGAGAGAGAGAGAGAGTTGAGCACCACCTGCACAGAGTGTGAGAAGGAAATTGTGAGACTTGTTCACCACCCTCAAAGATAGAGTTAGAGACTTGTGCACCACCCTTGAAGAGGGTGAGAGAGAGGGGGAGAGAAAGATGCCTGAGAGACACCTGTTACTCAGTCGACTAACTAGCATTGCTGAGTACACGAATGCATGATGAAGTGTCAAACTTGCTAATTACTGTTGGCAAGAGAGGCAGAGAAAGACGCTTAGGGTGTGTGCTCATGTTGCCAATTCTGCTGTGGAATTTTCCGCATGGATTTGTCTAAATCCACTTGTCAACATTGTCAACAGACATGTGGTTTATCTGTGGATTAGCCTGTGGTTCTCCCCTGCGGTTTGACACCTGTCATGGAGCAGGTGCCAAACCGCTGCAGAATCTGCACAAAGAAGTGACATGCTGTGTATTTAAAACTGCAGCAAATCTGCGTGGAAAATACAGAACTGTGGGCACTGTTTTTTGCATTGAGTTAAATGACACTTGATGATGAAGTGCCACACTTGCTAATTACTATTGTTTTTGCTTTAAAAGAATATCTTGTAAGAGAGGCTAAACATTTCTGTATAAATGTTATGGTCATTTGTGAAGTTCCTGTTTGTCTTAAGTTTTGTGAGGAGGTAGAATCACTGAATATTAACCATCGCATGCATAGAGAAGAATTGATGAAGAAGATGAAGTTTGCTGCCTATTTACTGATTGCAAAATTTCAAAAATCAGCTTATTTAAAGCTTTGTGCAGAATCTATAAGATGCCGTGACTCGGATTCGAACCGGGGTTGCTGCGGCCACAACGCAGAGTACTAACCACTATACGATCACGGCAACATTCTCGAGCCAGGTAGGAGTCGAACCTACAATCTTCTGATCCGTAGTCAGACGCGTTATCCATTGCGCCACTGGCCCTTACGTTGATGTTTTCTTTTTCATGCACCATCATGCTAAAGCAAAGTAAAACCTGCAATAGGCTGTCATCGCCACATAAGTCTTTCTTTTCTTGCCAATCCACTCAGAATCTGAAACAAAATATTTTTGTTCAATCTGAAATTCATGTTTTAGAATGAACAATTTCTATCTTCCTGCATTCATGTGCGATGTTTCAATTTTTCTCACATTTTTCGAGAAAGCAAATTCACTAGTTGGCAGATAGAAAAAGAAATCATGCAAAAGAAACAATTTACAAGTTATATGTAAAGTTTCCTTTTACCTAATATTACTATCTTGAGAGTAACCAGCAAAATCACTACTTGGCAGACAAAAGTTGTCAAAAGGAAAGAAAAATAATAAAGATGATGAATTTTATTGTAGATTAGTGATGATCGACCGCTGAAAAGAGTTGATCGATTGCGCTTAGAGTGGGTGATGAGAGTGTGAGAGCTAAGCACCACCTGCAAAGAGGGTGAGAAAGAAATAGCGAGGCTTGTTCGCCACCCTCGAAGATAGAGGTAGAGACTTGCACACCACCCTCGAAGAGGGTGAGAGAGAGTGCCAGAGTAAGACGATGAAGCACAACCTGGAGAGAGAGAGAGAGAGAGAGAGAGAGAGAGAGAGAGAGAGAGAGAGAGAGAGAGAGAGAGAGAGAGAGAGAGAGAGAGAGAGAGAGAGAGAGAGAGAGAGAGAGAGAGAGAGAGAGAGAGAGAGAGAGTTGAGCACCACCTGCACAGAGGGTGAGAAGGAAATTGTGAGACTTGTTCACCACCCTCAAAGATAGAGTTAGAGACTTGTGCACCACCCTTGAAGAGGGTGAGAGAGAGGGGGAGAGAAAGATGCCTGAGAGACACCTGTTACTCAGTCGACTAACTAGCATTGCTGAGTACACGAATGCATGATGAAGTGTCAAACTTGCTAATTACTGTTGGCAAGAGAGGCAGAGAAAGACGCTTAGGGTGTGTGCTCATGTTGCCAATTCTGCTGTGGAATTTTCCGCATGGATTTGTCTAAATCCACTTGTCAACATTGTCAACAGACATGTGGTTTATCTGTGGATTAGCCTGTGGTTCTCCCCTGCGGTTTGACACCTGTCATGGAGCAGGTGCCAAACCGCTGCAGAATCTGCACAAAGAAGTGACATGCTGTGTATTTAAAACTGCAGCAAATCTGCGTGGAAAATACAGAACTGTGGCCACTGCTTTTTGCATTGAGTTAAATGACACTTGATGATGAAGTGCCACACTTGCTAATTACTATTGTTTTTGCTTTAAAAGAATATCTTTTAAAGAATATCTTGTAAGAGAGGCTAAACATTTCTGTATAAATGTTATGGTCATTTGTGAAGTTCCTGTTTGTCTTAAGTTTTGTGAGGAGGTAGAATCACTGAATATTAACCATCGCATGCATAGAGAAGAATTGATGAAGAAGATGAAGTTTGCTGCCTATTTACTGATTGCAAAATTTCAAAAATCAGCTTAGTTAAAGCTTTGTGCAGAATCTATAAGATGCCGTGACCCGGATTCGAACCGGGGTTGCTGCGGCCACAACGCAGAGTACTAACCACTATACGATCACGGCAACATTCTCGAGCCAGGTAGGAGTCGAACCTACAATCTTCTGATCCGTAGTCAGACGCGTTATCCATTGCGCCACTGGCCCTTACGTTGATGTTTTCTTTTTCATGCACCATCATGCTAAAGCAAAGTAAAACCTGCAATAGGCTGTCATCGCCACATAAGTCTTTCTTTTCTTGCCAATCCACTCAGAATCTGAAACAAAATATTTTTGTTCAATCTGAAATTCATGTTTTAGAATGAACAATTTCTATCTTCCTGCATTCATGTGCGATGTTTCAATTTTTCTCACATTTTTCGAGAAAGCAAATTCACTAGTTGGCAGATAGAAAAAGAAATCATGCAAAAGAAACAATTTACAAGTTATATGTAAAGTTTCCTTTTACCTAATATTACTATCTTGAGAGTAACCAGCAAAATCACTACTTGGCAGACAAAAGTTGTCAAAAGGAAAGAAAAATAATAAAGATGATGAATTTTATTGTAGATTAGTGATGATCGACCGCTGAAAAGAGTTGATCGATTGCGCTTAGAGTGGGTGATGAGAGTGTGAGAGCTAAGCACCACCTGCAAAGAGGGTGAGAAAGAAATAGCGAGGCTTGTTCGCCACCCTCGAAGATAGAGGTAGAGACTTGCACACCACCCTCGAAGAGGGTGAGAGAGAGTGCCAGAGTAAGACGATGAAGCACAACCTGTTAGGAGAGAGAGAGAGAGAGAGAGAGAGAGAGTTGAGCACCACCTGCACAGAGGGTGAGAAGGAAATTGTGAGACTTGTTCACCACCCTCAAAGATAGAGTTAGAGACTTGTGCACCACCCTTGAAGAGGGTGAGAGAGAGGGGGAGAGAAAGATGCCTGAGAGACACCTGTTACTCAGTCGACTAACTAGCATTGCTGAGTACACGAATGCATGATGAAGTGTCAAACTTGCTAATTACTGTTGGCAAGAGAGGCAGAGAAAGACGCTTAGGGTGTGTGCTCATGTTGCCAATTCTGCTGTGGAATTTTCCGCATGGATTTGTCTAAATTCACTTGTCAACATTGTCAACAGACATGTGGTTTATCTGTGGATTAGCCTGTGGTTCTCCCCTGCGGTTTGACACCTGTCATGGAGCAGGTGCCAAACCGCTGCAGAATCTGCACAAAGCAGTGACATGCTGTGTATTTAAAACTGCAGCAAATCTGCGTGGAAAATACAGAACTGTGGCCACTGCTTTTTGCATTGAGTTAAATGACACTTGATGATGAAGTGCCACACTTGCTAATTACTATTGTTTTTGCTTTAAAAGAATATCTTGTAAGAGAGGCTAAACATTTCTGTATAAATGTTATGGTCATTTGTGAAGTTCCTGTTTGTCTTAAGTTTTGTGAGGAGGTAGAATCACTGAATATTAACCATCGCATGCATAGAGAAGAATTGATGAAGAAGATGAAGTTTGCTGCCTATTTACTGATTGCAAAATTTCAAAAATCAGCTTATTTAAAGCTTTGTGCAGAATCTATAAGATGCCGTGACCCGGATTCGAACCGGGGTTGCTGCGGCCACAACGCAGAGTACTAACCACTATACGATCACGGCAACATTCTCGAGCCAGGTAGGAGTCGAACCTACAATCTTCTGATCCGTAGTCAGACGCGTTATCCATTGCGCCACTGGCCCTTACGTTGATGTTTTCTTTTTCATGCACCATCATGCTAAAGCAAAGTAAAACCTGCAATAGGCTGTCATCGCCACATAAGTCTTTCTTTTCTTGCCAATCCACTCAGAATCTGAAACAAAATATTTTTGTTCAATCTGAAATTCATGTTTTAGAATGAACAATTTCTATCTTCCTGCATTCATGTGCGATGTTTCAATTTTTCTCACATTTTTCGAGAAAGCAAATTCACTAGTTGGCAGATAGAAAAAGAAATCATGCAAAAGAAACAATTTACAAGTTATATGTAAAGTTTCCTTTTACCTAATATTACTATCTTGAGAGTAACCAGCAAAATCACTACTTGGCAGACAAAAGTTGTCAAAAGGAAAGAAAAATAATAAAGATGATGAATTTTATTGTAGATTAGTGATGATCGACCGCTGAAAAGAGTTGATCGATTGCGCTTAGAGTGGGTGATGAGAGTGTGAGAGCTAAGCACCACCTGCAAAGAGGGTGAGAAAGAAATAGCGAGGCTTGTTCGCCACCCTCGAAGATAGAGGTAGAGACTTGCACACCACCCTCGAAGAGGGTGAGAGAGAGTGCCAGAGTAAGACGATGAAGCACAACCTGTTGAGAGAGAGAGAGAGAGAGAGAGAGAGAGAGAGAGAGAGAGAGAGAGAGAGAGAGAGAGAGAGAGAGAGAGAGAGAGAGAGAGAGAGAGAGAGAGAGTTGAGCACCACCTGCACAGAGGGTGAGAAGGAAATTGTGAGACTTGTTCACCACCCTCAAAGATAGAGTTAGAGACTTGTGCACCACCCTTGAAGAGGGTGAGAGAGAGGGGGAGAGAAAGATGCCTGAGAGACACCTGTTACTCAGTCGACTAACTAGCATTGCTGAGTACACGAATGCATGATGAAGTGTCAAACTTGCTAATTACTGTTGGCAAGAGAGGCAGAGAAAGACGCTTAGGGTGTGTGCTCATGTTGCCAATTCTGCTGTGGAATTTTCCGCATGGATTTGTCTAAATCCACTTGTCAACATTGTCAACAGACATGTGGTTTATCTGTGGATTAGCCTGTGGTTCTCCCCTGCGGTTTGACACCTGTCATGGAGCAGGTGCCAAACCGCTGCAGAATCTGCACAAAGAAGTGACATGCTGTGTATTTAAAACTGCAGCAAATCTGCGTGGAAAATACAGAACTGTGGCCACTGCTTTTTGCATTGAGTTAAATGACACTTGATGATGAAGTGCCACACTTGCTAATTACTATTGTTTTTGCTTTAAAAGAATATCTTTTAAAGAATATCTTGTAAGAGAGGCTAAACATTTCTGTATAAATGTTATGGTCATTTGTGAAGTTCCTGTTTGTCTTAAGTTTTGTGAGGAGGTAGAATCACTGAATATTAACCATCGCATGCATAGAGAAGAATTGATGAAGAAGATGAAGTTTGCTGCCTATTTACTGATTGCAAAATTTCAAAAATCAGCTTATTTAAAGCTTTGTGCAGAATCTATAAGATGCCGTGACCCGGATTCGAACCGGGGTTGCTGCGGCCACAACGCAGAGTACTAACCACTATACGATCACGGCAACATTCTCGAGCCAGGTAGGAGTCGAACCTACAATCTTCTGATCCGTAGTCAGACGTGTTATCCATTGCGCCACTGGCCCTTACGTTGATGTTTTCTTTTTCATGCACCATCATGCTAAAGCAAAGTAAAACCTGCAATAGGCTGTCATCGCCACATAAGTCTTTCTTTTCTTGCCAATCCACTCAGAATCTGAAACAAAATATTTTTGTTCAATCTGAAATTCATGTTTTAGAATGAACAATTTCTATCTTCCTGCATTCATGTGCGATGTTTCAATTTTTCTCACATTTTTCGAGAAAGCAAATTCACTAGTTGGCAGATAGAAAAAGAAATCATGCAAAAGAAACAATTTACAAGTTATATGTAAAGTTTCCTTTTACCTAATATTACTATCTTGAGAGTAACCAGCAAAATCACTACTTGGCAGACAAAAGTTGTCAAAAGGAAAGAAAAATAATAAAGATGATGAATTTTATTGTAGATTAGTGATGATCGACCGCTGAAAAGAGTTGATCGATTGCGCTTAGAGTGGGTGATGAGAGTGTGAGAGCTAAGCACCACCTGCAAAGAGGGTGAGAAAGAAATAGCGAGGCTTGTTCGCCACCCTCGAAGATAGAGGTAGAGACTTGCACACCACCCTCGAAGAGGGTGAGAGAGAGTGCCAGAGTAAGACGATGAAGCACAACCTGTTAGGAGAGAGAGAGAGAGAGAGAGAGAGAGAGTTGAGCACCACCTGCACAGAGGGTGAGAAGGAAATTGTGAGACTTGTTCACCACCCTCAAAGATAGAGTTAGAGACTTGTGCACCACCCTTGAAGAGGGTGAGAGAGAGGGGGAGAGAAAGATGCCTGAGAGACACCTGTTACTCAGTCGACTAACTAGCATTGCTGAGTACACGAATGCATGATGAAGTGTCAAACTTGCTAATTACTGTTGGCAAGAGAGGCAGAGAAAGACGCTTAGGGTGTGTGCTCATGTTGCCAATTCTGCTGTGGAATTTTCCGCATGGATTTGTCTAAATCCACTTGTCAACATTGTCAACAGACATGTGGTTTATCTGTGGATTAGCCTGTGGTTCTCCCCTGCGGTTTGACACCTGTCATGGAGCAGGTGCCAAACCGCTGCAGAATCTGCACAAAGAAGTGACATGCTGTGTATTTAAAACTGCAGCAAATCTGCGTGGAAAATACAGAACTGTGGCCACTGCTTTTTGCATTGAGTTAAATGACACTTGATGATGAAGTGCCACACTTGCTAATTACTATTGTTTTTGCTTTAAAAGAATATCTTGTAAGAGAGGCTAAACATTTCTGTATAAATGTTATGGTCATTTGTGAAGTTCCTGTTTGTCTTAAGTTTTGTGAGGAGGTAGAATCACTGAATATTAACCATCGCATGCATAGAGAAGAATTGATGAAGAAGATGAAGTTTGCTGCCTATTTACTGATTGCAAAATTTCAAAAATCAGCTTATTTAAAGCTTTGTGCAGAATCTATAAGATGCCGTGACCCGGATTCGAACCGGGGTTGCTGCGGCCACAACGCAGAGTACTAACCACTATACGATCACGGCAACATTCTCGAGCCAGGTAGGAGTCGAACCTACAATCTTCTGATCCGTAGTCAGACGCGTTATCCATTGCGCCACTGGCCCTTACGTTGATGTTTTCTTTTTCATGCACCATCATGCTAAAGCAAAGTAAAACCTGCAATAGGCTGTCATCGCCACATAAGTCTTTCTTTTCTTGCCAATCCACTCAGAATCTGAAACAAAATATTTTTGTTCAATCTGAAATTCATGTTTTAGAATGAACAATTTCTATCTTCCTGCATTCATGTGCGATGTTTCAATTTTTCTCACATTTTTCGAGAAAGCAAATTCACTAGTTGGCAGATAGAAAAAGAAATCATGCAAAAGAAACAATTTACAAGTTATATGTAAAGTTTCCTTTTACCTAATATTACTATCTTGAGAGTAACCAGCAAAATCACTACTTGGCAGACAAAAGTTGTCAAAAGGAAAGAAAAATAATAAAGATGATGAATTTTATTGTAGATTAGTGATGATCGACCGCTGAAAAGAGTTGATCGATTGCGCTTAGAGTGGGTGATGAGAGTGTGAGAGCTAAGCACCACCTGCAAAGAGGGTGAGAAAGAAATAGCGAGGCTTGTTCGCCACCCTCGAAGATAGAGGTAGAGACTTGCACACCACCCTCGAAGAGGGTGAGAGAGAGTGCCAGAGTAAGACGATGAAGCACAACCTGGAGAGAGAGAGAGAGAGAGAGAGAGAGAGAGAGAGAGAGAGAGAGAGAGAGAGAGAGAGAGAGAGAGAGAGAGAGAGAGAGAGAGAGAGAGAGAGAGAGAGAGAGAGAGAGAGAGAGAGAGAGAGAGAGAGAGAGAGAGAGAGAGAGAGAGAGAGAGAGTTGAGCACCACCTGCACAGAGGGTGAGAAGGAAATTGTGAGACTTGTTCACCACCCTCAAAGATAGAGTTAGAGACTTGTGCACCACCCTTGAAGAGGGTGAGAGAGAGGGGGAGAGAAAGATGCCTGAGAGACACCTGTTACTCAGTCGACTAACTAGCATTGCTGAGTACACGAATGCATGATGAAGTGTCAAACTTGCTAATTACTGTTGGCAAGAGAGGCAGAGAAAGACGCTTAGGGTGTGTGCTCATGTTGCCAATTCTGCTGTGGAATTTTCCGCATGGATTTGTCTAAATCCACTTGTCAACATTGTCAACAGACATGTGGTTTATCTGTGGATTAGCCTGTGGTTCTCCCCTGCGGTTTGACACCTGTCATGGAGCAGGTGCCAAACCGCTGCAGAATCTGCACAAAGAAGTGACATGCTGTGTATTTAAAACTGCAGCAAATCTGCGTGGAAAATACTGAACTGTGGCCACTGCTTTTTGCATTGAGTTAAATGACACTTGATGATGAAGTGCCACACTTGCTAATTACTATTGTTTTTGCTTTAAAAGAATATCTTGTAAGAGAGGCTAAACATTTCTGTATAAATGTTATGGTCATTTGTGAAGTTCCTGTTTGTCTTAAGTTTTGTGAGGAGGTAGAATCACTGAATATTAACCATCGCATGCATAGAGAAGAATTGATGAAGAAGATGAAGTTTGCTGCCTATTTACTGATTGCAAAATTTCAAAAATCAGCTTATTTAAAGCTTTGTGCAGAATCTATAAGATGCCGTGACCCGGGGTTGCTGCGGCCACAACGCAGAGTACTAACCACTATACGATCACAGCAACATTCTCGAGCCAGGTAGGAGTCGAACCTACAATCTTCTGATCCGTAGTCAGACGCGTTATCCATTGCGCCACTGGCCCTTACGTTGATGTTTTCTTTTTCATGCACCATCATGCTAAAGCAAAGTAAAACCTGCAATAGGCTGTCATCGCCACATAAGTCTTTCTTTTCTTGCCAATCCACTCAGAATCTGAAACAAAATATTTTTGTTCAATCTGAAATTCATGTTTTAGAATGAACAATTTCTATCTTCCTGCATTCATGTGCGATGTTTCAATTTTTCTCACATTTTCGAGAAAGCAAATTCACTAGTTGGCAGATAGAAAAAGAAATCATGCAAAAGAAACAATTTACAAGTTATATGTAAAGTTTCCTTTTACCTAATATTACTATCTTGAGAGTAACCAGCAAAATCACTACTTGGCAGACAAAGTTGTCAAAAGGAAAGAAAAATAATAAAGATGATGAATTTTATTGTAGATTAGTGATGATCGACCGCTTGAAAAGAGTTGATCGATTGCGCTTAGAGTGGGTGATGAGAGTGTGAGAGCTAAGCACCACCTGCAAGAGGGTGAGAAAGAAATAGCGAGGCTTGTTCGCCACCCTCGAAGATAGAGGTAGAGACTTGCACACCACCCTCGAAGAGGGTGAGAGAGAGTGCCAGAGTAAGACGATGAAGCACAACCTGTTAGGAGAGAGAGAGAGAGAGAGAGAGAGAGAGAGAGAGAGATTTGAGCACCGCCTGCACAGAGGGTGAGAAGGAAATTGTGAGACTTGTTCACCACCCTCAAAGATAGAGTTAGAGACTTGTGCACCACCCTTGAAGAGGGTGAGAGAGAGGGGGAGAGAAAGATGCCTGAGAGACACCTGTTACTCAGTCGACTAACTAGCATTGCTGAGTACACGAATGCATGATGAAGTGTCAAACTTGCTAATTACTGTTGGCAAGAGAGGCAGAGAAAGACGCTTAGGGTGTGTGCTCATGTTGCCAATTCTGCTGTGGAATTTTCCGCATGGATTTGTCTAAATCCACTTGTCAACATTGTCAACAGACATGTGGTTTATCTGTGATTAGCCTGTGGTTCTCCCCTGCGGTTTGACACCTGTCATGGAGCAGGTGCCAAAACCGCTGCAGAATCTGCACAAAGAAGTGACATGCTGTGTATTTAAAACTGCAGCAAATCTGCGTGGAAAATACAGAACTGTGGCCACTGCTTTTTGCATTGAGTTAAATGACACTTGATGATGAAGTGCCACACTTGCTAATTACTATTGTTTTTGCTTTAAAAGAATATCTTGTAAGAGAGGCTAAACATTTCTGTATAAATGTTATGGTCATTTGTGAAGTTCCTGTTTGTCTTAAGTTTTGTGAGGAGGTAGAATCACTGAATATTAACCATCGCATGCATAGAGAAGATTGATGAAGAAGATGAAGTTTGCTGCCTATTACTGATTGCAAAATTTCAAAAATCAGCTTATTTAAAGCTTTGTGCAGAATCTATAAGATGCCGTGACCCGGATTCGAACCGGGGTTGCTGCGGCCACAACGCAGAGTACTAACCACTATACGATCACGGCAACATTCTCGAGCCAGGTAGGAGTCGAACCTACAATCTTCTGATCCGTAGTCAGACGCGTTATCCATTGCGCCACTGGCCCTTACGTTGATGTTTTCTTTTTCATGCACCATCATGCTAAAGCAAAGTAAAAACCTGCAATAGGCTGTCATCGCCACATAAGTCTTTCTTTTCTTGCCAATCCACTCAGAATCTGAAACAAATATTTTTGTTCAATCTGAAATTCATGTTTTAGAATGAACAATTTCTATCTTCCTGCATTCATGGTGCGATGTTTCAATTTTTCTCACATTTTTCGAGAAAGCAAATTCACTAGTTGGCAGATAGAAAAAGAAATCATGCAAAAGAAACAATTTCACAAGTTATATGTAAAGTTTCCTTTTACCTAATATTACTATCTTGAGAGTAACCAGCAAAATCACTACTTGGCAGACAAAAGTTGTCAAAAGGAAATGAAAAAGTAATAAAGATGATGAATTTTATTGTAGATTAGTGATGATCGACCGCTGAAAAGAGTTGATCGATTGCGCTTAGAGTGGGTGATGAGAGTGTGAGAGCTAAGCACCACCTGCAAAGAGGGTGAGAAAGAAATAGCGAGGCTTGTTCGCCACCCTCGAAGATAGAGGTAGAGACTTGCACACCACCCTCGAAGAGGGTGAGAGAGAGTGCCAGAGTAAGACGATGAAGCACAACCTGTTGAGAGAGAGAGAGAGAGAGAGAGAGAGAGAGAGAGAGAGAGAGAGAGAGAGAGTTGAGCACCACCTGCACAGAGGGTGAGAAGGAAATTGTGAGACTTGTTCACCACCCTCAAAGATAGAGTTAGAGACTTTGTGCACCACCCTTGAAGAGGGTGAGAGAGAGGGGGAGAGAAAGATGCCTGAGAGACACCTGTTACTCAGTCGACTAACTAGCATTGCTGAGTACACGAATGCATGATGAAGTGTCAAACTTGCTAATTACTGTTGGCAAGAGAGGCAGAGAAAGACGCTTAGGGTGTGTGCTCATGTTGCCAATTCTGCTGTGGAATTTTCCGCATGGATTTGTCTAAATCCACTTGTCAACATTGTCAACAGACATGTGGTTTATCTGTGGATTAGCCTGTGGTTCTCCCCTGCGGTTTGACACCTGTCATGGAGCAGGTGCCAAACCGCTGCAGAATCTGCACAAAGAAGTGACATGCTGTGTATTAAAACTGCAGCAAATCTGCGTGGAAAATACAGAACTGTGGCCACTGCTTTTTGCATTGAGTTAAATGACACTTGATGATGAAGTGCCACACTTGCTAATTACTATTGTTTTTGCTTTAAAAGAATATCTTTTAAAGAATATCTTGTAAGAGAGGCTAAACATTTCTGTATAAATGTTATGGTCATTTGTGAAGTTCCTGTTTGTCTTAAGTTTTGTGAGGAGGTAGAATCACTGAATATTAACCATCGCATGCATAGAGAAGAATTGATGAAGAAGATGAGTTTGCTGCCTATTTACTGATTGCAAAATTTCAAAATCAGCTTATTTAAAGCTTTGTGCAGAATCTATAAGATGCCGTGACCCGGATTCGAACCGGGGTTGCTGCGGCCACAACGCAGAGTACTAACCACACTATACGATCACGGCAACATTCTCGAGCCAGGTAGGAGTCGAACCTACAATCTTCTGATCCGTAGTCAGACGTGTTATCCATTGCGCCACTGGCCCTTACGTTGATGTTTTCTTTTTCATGCACCATCATGCTAAAGCAAAGTAAAACCTGCAATAGGCTGTCATCGCCACATAAGTCTTTCTTTTCTTGCCAATCCACTCAGAATCTGAAACAAAATATTTTTGTTCAATCTGAAATTCATGTTTAGAATGAACAATTTCTATCTTCCTGCATTCATGTGCGATGTTTCAATTTTTCTCACATTTTTCGAGAAAGCAAATTCACTAGTTGGCAGATAGAAAAAGAAATCATGCAAAAGAAACAATTTACAAGTTATATGTAAAGTTTCCTTTTACCTAATATTACTATCTTGAGGAGTAACCAGCAAAATCACTACTTGGCAGACAAAAGTTGTCAAAAGGAAAGAAAAATTAATAAAGATGATGAATTTTATTGTAGATTAGTGATGATCGACCGCTGAAAAGAGTTGATCGATTGCGCTTAGAGTGGGTGATGAGAGTGTGAGAGCTAAGCACCACCTGCAAAGAGGGTGAGAAAGAAAATAGCGAGGCTTGTTCGCCACCCTCGAAGATAGAGTAGAGACTTGCACACCACCCTCGAAGAGGGTGAGAGAGAGTGCCAGAGTAAGACGATGAAGCACAACCTGTTAGGAGAGAGAGAGAGAGAGAGAGAGAGAGAGAGAGAGAGAGAGAGAGAGAGAGAGGAGAGAGAGAGAGAGAGAGAGAGAGAGAGAGAGAGAGAGAGAGAGCGACGAGAGAGAGAGAGAGAGAGAGAGAGAGAGAGAGAGAGTGAGCACACTGAGGGTGGAGGAATGTGGATTGTTCACCACCCTCAAAGATAGAGTTAGAGACTTGTGCACCACCCTTGAAGAGGGTGAGAGAGAGGGGGAGAGAAAGATGCCTGAGAGACACCTGTTACTCAGTCGACTAACTAGCATTGCTGAGTACACGAATGCATGATGAAGTGTCAAACTTGCTAATTACTGTTGGCAAGAGAGGCAGAGAAAGACGCTTAGGGTGTGTGCTCATGTTGCCAATTCTGCTGTGGAATTTTCCGCATGGATTTGTCTAAATCCACTTGTCAACATTGTCAACAGACATGTGGTTTATTCTTGTGGATTAGCCTGTGGTTCTCCCCTGCGGTTTGACACCTGTCATGGAGCAGGTGCCAAACCGCTGCAGAATCTGCACAAAGAAGTGACATGCTGTGTATTTAAAACTGCAGCAAATCTGCGTGGAAAATACAGAACTGTGGCCACTGCTTTTTGCATTGAGTTAAATGACACTTGATGATGAAGTGCCACACTTGCTAATTACTATTGTTTTTGCTTTAAAAGAATATCTTGTAAGAGAGGCTAAACATTTCTGTATAAATGTTATGGTCATTTGTGAAGTTCCTGTTTGTCTTAAGTTTTGTGAGGAGGTAGAATCACTGAATATTAACCATCGCATGCATAGAGAAGAATTGATGAAGAAGATGAAGTTTGCTGCCTATTTACTGATTTGCAAAATTTCAAAAATCAGCTTATTTAAAGCTTTGTGCAGAATCTATAAGATGCCGTGACCCGGATTCGAACCGGGGTTGCTGCGGCCACAACGCAGAGTACTAACCACTATACGATCACGGCAACATTCTCGAGCCAGGTAGGAGTCGAACCTACAATCTTCTGATCCGTAGTCAGACGTGTTATCCATTGCGCCACTGGCCCTTACGTTGATGTTTTCTTTTTCATGCACCATCATGCTAAAGCAAAGTAAACCTGCAATAGGCTGTCATCGCCACATAAGTCTTTCTTTTCTTGCCAATCCACTCAGAATCTGAAACAAAATATTTTTGTTCAATCTGAAATTCATGTTTTAGAATGAACAATTTCTATCTTCCTGCATTCATGTGCGATGTTTCAATTTTTCTCACATTTTTCGAGAAAGCAAATTCACTAGTTGGCAGATAGAAAAAGAAATCATGCAAAAGAAAACAATTTACAAGTTATATGTAAAGTTTCCTTTTACCTAATATTACTATCTTGAGAGTAACCAGCAAAATCACTACTTGGCAGACAAAAGTTGTCAAAAGGAAAGAAAAAATAATAAAGATGATGAATTTTATTGTAGATTAGTGATGATCGACCGCTGAAAAGAGTCGATCGATTGCGCTTAGAGTGGTGATGAGAGTGTGAGAGCTAAGCACCACCTGCAAAGAGGGTGAGAAAGAAATAGCGAGGCTTGTTCGCCACCCTCGAAGATAGAGGTAGAGACTTGCACACCACCCTCGAAGAGGGTGAGAGAGAGTGCCAGAGTAAGACGATGAAGCACAACCTGTTAGGAGAGAGAGAGAGAGAGAGAGAGAGAGAGAGAGAGAGAGAGAGAGAGAGAGAGAGAGAGAGAGAGAGAGAGAGAGAGAGAGAGAGAGAGAGAGAGAGAGAGAGAGAGAGAGAGAGAGGAGAGAGAGAGAGAGAGAGAGAGAGAGAGAGTTGAGCACCACCTGCACAGAGGGTAGGAGAAGGAAATTGTGAGACTTGTTCACCACCCTCAAAGATAGAGTTAGAGACTTGTGCACCACCCTTGAAGAGGGTGAGAGAGAGGGGGAGAGAAAGATGCCTGAGAGACACCTGTTACTCAGTCGACTAACTAGCATTGCTGAGTACACGAATGCATGATGAAGTGTCAAACTTGCTAATTACTGTTGGCAAGAGAGGCAGAGAAAGACGCTTAGGGTGTGTGCTCATGTTGCCAATTCTGCTGTGGAATTTTCCGCATGGATTTGTCTAAATCCACTTGTCAACATTGTCAACAGACATGTGGTTTATCTGTGGATTAGCCTGTGGTTCTCCCCTGCGGTTTGACACCTGTCATGGAGCAGGTGCCAAACCGCTGCAGAATCTGCACAAAGAAGTGACATGCTGTGTATTTAAAACTGCAGCAAATCTGCGTGGAAAATACTGAACTGTGGCCACTGCTTTTTGCATTGAGTTAAATGACACTTGATGATGAAGTGCCACACTTGCTAATTACTATTGTTTTTGCTTTAAAAGAATATCTTGTAAGAGAGGCTAAACATTTCTGTATAAATGTTATGGTCATTTGTGAAGTTCCTGTTTGTCTTAAGTTTTGTGAGGAGGTAGAATCACTGAATATTAACCATCGCATGCATAGAGAAGAATTGATGAAGAAGATGAAGTTTGCTGCCTATTTACTGATTGCAAAATTTCAAAAATCAGCTTATTTAAAGCTTTGTGCAGAATCTATAAGATGCCGTGACCCGGATTCGAACCGGGGTTGCTGCGGCCACAACGCAGAGTACTAACCACTATACGATCACAGCAACATTCTCGAGCCAGGTAGGAGTCGAACCTACAATCTTCTGATCCGTAGTCAGACGCGTTATCCATTGCGCCACTGGCCCTTACGTTGATGTTTTCTTTTTCATGCACCATCATGCTAAAGCAAAGTAAAACCTGCAATAGGCTGTCATCGCCACATAAGTCTTTCTTTTCTTGCCAATCCACTCAGAATCTGAAACAAAATATTTTTGTTCAATCTGAAATTCATGTTTTAGAATGAACAATTTCTATCTTCCTGCATTCATGTGCGATGTTTCAATTTTTCTCACATTTTTCGAGAAAGCAAATTCACTAGTTGGCAGATAGAAAAAGAAATCATGCAAAAGAAACAATTTACAAGTTATATGTAAAGTTTCCTTTTACCTAATATTACTATCTTGAGAGTAACCAGCAAAATCACTACTTGGCAGACAAAAGTTGTCAAAAGGAAAGAAAAATAATAAAGATGATGAATTTTATTGTAGATTAGTGATGATCGACCGCTGAAAAGAGTTGATCGATTGCGCTTAGAGTGGGTGATGAGAGTGTGAGAGCTAAGCACCACCTGCAAAGAGGGTGAGAAAGAAATAGCGAGGCTTGTTCGCCACCCTCGAAGATAGAGGTAGAGACTTGCACACCACCCTCGAAGAGGGTGAGAGAGAGTGCCAGAGTAAGACGATGAAGCACAACCTGTTAGGAGAGAGAGAGAGAGAGAGAGAGAGAGAGAGAGAGAGAGAGAGAGAGAGAGAGAGAGAGAGAGAGAGAGAGAGAGAGAGAGAGAGAGAGAGAGAGAGAGAGAGAGAGAGAGAGAGAGAGAGAGAGAGTTGAGCACCACCTGCACAGAGTGTGAGAAGGAAATTGTGAGACTTGTTCACCACCCTCAAAGATAGAGTTAGAGACTTGTGCACCACCCTTGAAGAGGGTGAGAGAGAGGGGGAGAGAAAGATGCCTGAGAGACACCTGTTACTCAGTCGACTAACTAGCATTGCTGAGTACACGAATGCATGATGAAGTGTCAAACTTGCTAATTACTGTTGGCAAGAGAGGCAGAGAAAGACGCTTAGGGTGTGTGCTCATGTTGCCAATTCTGCTGTGGAATTTTCCGCATGGATTTGTCTAAATCCACTTGTCAACATTGTCAACAGACATGTGGTTTATCTGTGGATTAGCCTGTGGTTCTCCCCTGCGGTTTGACACCTGTCATGGAGCAGGTGCCAAACCGCTGCAGAATCTGCACAAAGAAGTGACATGCTGTGTATTTAAAACTGCAGCAAATCTGCGTGGAAAATACTGAACTGTGGCCACTGCTTTTTGCATTGAGTTAAATGACACTTGATGATGAAGTGCCACACTTGCTAATTACTATTGTTTTTGCTTTAAAAGAATATCTTGTAAGAGAGGCTAAACATTTCTGTATAAATGTTATGGTCATTTGTGAAGTTCCTGTTTGTCTTAAGTTTTGTGAGGAGGTAGAATCACTGAATATTAACCATCGCATGCATAGAGAAGAATTGATGAAGAAGATGAAGTTTG
>NW_027362272.1:7500-12500 GCF_039654945.1 Dendrobates tinctorius
GAGGTGTACCTAGGAGGCTTCCAGGGGCCTGGGTACACTTTTCAGAAGTACCGTTGGGACTTAGAAAAATTTCAAGATTTTTGGACTTAGAGCGATTTTTGGATTTTTGTGCAAAAATCGAATTTTCCCTTCTCCACCGCTCTGGGGCGTCAATATGAAGTGGGGACCGAGGGAGAGTGCCTCCCATGAGGGTAGAATGTGTGACTTTTGGGGGAAAGTCGAATTATGGAGCAAAACCATTTTTGGGGACTTAGAAAAAATTCCGAGATGTGTCAGACTTCCAGGAAGGGGGCGCCTCGGGAGGTGTACCTAGGAGGCTTCCAGGGGCCTGGGTACACTTTTCAGAAAGTACCGTTGGGACTTAGAAAAATTTTCAAGATTTTTGGACTTAGAGGCGATTTTTGATTTTTGTGCAAAAATCGAATTTTCCCTTCTCCCACCGCTCTGGGGCGTCAATATGAAGTGGGGACCCGAGGGAGAGTGCCTCCCATGAGGGTAGAATGTGTGACTTTTGGGGGGAAAGTCGAATTATGGAGCAAAAACCATTTTTGGGGACTTAGAAAAAATTCCGAGATGTGTCAGACTTCCAGGAAGGGGGCGCCTCGGGAGGTGTACCTAGGAGGCTTCCAGGGGCCTGGGTACACTTTTCAGAAAGTACCGTTGGGACTTAGAAAAATTTTCAAGATTTTTGGACTTAGAGCGATTTTTGGATTTTTGTGCAAATATCGAATTTTCCCTTCTCCCACCGCTCTGGGGCGTCAATATGAAGTGGGGACCCGAGGGAGAGTGCCTCCCATGAGGGTAGAATGTGTGACTTTTGGGGGAAAGTCGAATTATGGAGCAAAAACCATTTTTGGGGACTTAGAAAAAATTCCGAGATGTGTCAGACTTCCAGGAAGGGGGCGCCTCGGGAGGTGTACCTAGGAGGCTTCCAGGGCCTGGGTACACTTTTCAGAAAGTACCGTTGGACTTAGAAAAATTTTCAAGATTTTTGGACTTAGAGCGATTTTTGGGATTTTTGTGCAAAAATCGAATTTTCCCTTCTCCCACCGCTCTGGGGCGTCAATATGAAGTGGGGACCCGAGGGAGAGTGCCTCCCATGAGGGTAGAATGTGTGACTTTTGGGGGAAAGTCGAATTATGGAGCAAAAACCATTTTTGGGGACTTAGAAAAATTCCGAGATGTGTCAGACTTCCAGGAAAGGGGGCGCCTCGGGAGGTGTACCTAGGAGGCTTCCAGGGGCCTGGTACACTTTTCAGAAAGTACCGTTGGGACTTAGAAAAATTTTCAAGATTTTTGGACTTAGAGCGATTTTTGGATTTTTGTGCAAAAATCGAATTTTCCCTTCTCCCACCGCTCTGGGGCGTCAATATGAAGTGGGGACCCGAGGGAGAGTGCCTCCCATGAGGGTAGAATGTGTGACTTTTGGGGGGAAGTCGAATTATGGAGCAAAAACCATTTTTTGGGACTTAGAAAAATTTCGAGATGTGACAGACTTCCAGGAAGGGGCGCCTCGGGAGGTGTACCTAGGAGGCTTCCAGGGCCTGGGTACACTTTTCAGAAAGTACCCGTTGGGACTTAGAAAAATTTCAGGATTTTTGGACTTAGAGCGATTTTGGATTTTTGATCAAAATCGAATTTCCCCTTCTCCCACCGCTCTGGGGCGTCAATATGATGTGGGGACCCGAGGGAGAGTGCCTCCCATGAGGGTAGAATGTGTGGCTTTTGGGGGGAAAGTCGAATTATGGAGCAAAAACCAGTTTTTGGGACTTAGAAAAATTTCGAGATGTGTCAGACTTCCAGAAGGGGGAGTCTCAGGAGGTGTACCTAGGAGGCTTCCAGGGGCCTGGGTACACTTTTCAGAAGTACCGTTGGGACTTAGAAAATTTTTCAGGATTTTTGGACTTAGAGCGATTTTTGGATTTTTGTGCAAAAATCAGATTTCCCCTTCTCCCACCGCTCTGGGGCGTCAATATGATGTGGGGACCCGAGGGAGAGTGCCTCCCATGAGGGTAGAATGTGTGGTTTTTTGGGGGAAAGTCGAATTATGGAAGAAATTGAGTTTTGAGGACAAAAAAGTGTTTTGAGGACAAAAAAGTTTCTTGAGGACAAAAAGTTTCTCGAGGACAAAAAAGTGTTTTGAGGACAAAAAGTTCTTGAGGACAAAAAAGTGTTTTGCGAACAAAAAAATGGAATTTTGTGATTTTGTGTAAAAATAAGTAAATTCCCCTACTTCCACCACAGGGGGGCTTCAGTATGTTGTAGGGCCCCAGGGAGGTCCCCAACTGGGTTTAAAGTTTGTGGATCCTGGGCAGAAAGTTGAATTTTGGATGAAAAACGAATTTTGGGACTTAGAAAAATTTCGAGCTGAGCAAGTGACAGACTTCCAGGCAGGGGAGCCTCTCTGGAGGTGTACCGAAAACAGTTCCAGGAGCTGAGGTCATTTTCGAACATTTTTTGTTCGCTCAAATTTTTTTTGTTTTTGAGCTCTAAAAAGCTGTTATTATCATTGGCTCAAAAATTTCAAGTGTCATGAGCTAGTACATGTTGGAGGAATACGTTTTAGGCAAAAAATTGCAAAAAAAAAATCCAAGTGAAAAAGAACCGGAATGGGGAATTTCTGACTGCTGTAGCAGCCGCACAGTTCCAGGAGGTCGGATACATTTCCGACTTTGTCCGCTCATTGAAGTACATTGTCCCGCAATGCAAATACATAGTAATGCGCACCTGCGGGAGAATATAGGAGAGAGTGGGCTCTCTCTACCCCGATGTATGGCGGTTGTTCCTATGGTTCTCTGGCTCGGGTAGGCGACTTAGAAGGTGGTCCCTCTTGTCGTGGAAGTTGCAAAATACGGCCGAGACTGAACTTCCACGGCTCCAGGAGGACTTTTGCTGGTCGTGCGTCCAAGTGAGAGAGGCGATCCTGGGGTACCTGAGCCTGACCAGACCCTCCCTCGGTGGTCCCTGGTCTTCTGAAGGGTGATGGCATTCAGGGGGCAAATCTGGAGTCCGTGGCCGAGTTTGGGCTCTAGAAGGCGGACGCCCCTTCTGACCATGTCCCCTCAGAGCCGGCTGGATGGTTCATGGTCCGCGGCTTTGTCTGGCGGTCTGTGCCCAAGCCGGAGAAGCTGTCCTGGGGTACGTGAGCTTTGACCAGACCCTCCCTCGGCGGTCCCTGGTTCTCTGGAGGTGATGGCTGTCAGGGGGGCAAATCTGGAGTCCTCGTGGGAAGGAGGGCTCTTGAAGGCGGACGCCCCCTCTGACTATGTCCCCTCAGAGCAGGCTGGATGGTTCATGGTCCGCGGCTTTGTCTGGCGGTCCATGCCCAAGCCGGAGAAGCTATCCTGGGTACCTGAGCTTCGACCAGACCCTCCCTCGGTGGTCCCTGGTTCTCTGGAGGCGATGGCTGTTGTCAGGGGGGGGGGGGCAAATCTGGAGTCCTCGTGGGAAGGAGGGCTCTGGAAGGCGGACGCCCCCTCTGACTATGTCCCCTCAGAGCATGCTCGATGGTTCTCAGTCCCTGGCTTTGGCTTTTTGGCCATCCTGGGTACATTCTTGCCAAAAAAAAAAACGACTAAGTGAAAAAGAACCGGAATGAGGAATTTTCTAGGTGCCGCATCCGCCCTACAGTGACTTGAGGCCGGGTACAGTTCCGACTTCGTCCCCTTAAAGTGGGGACGTTGTCCCGCAATGCAAATACATAGGAATGCGCACCTCTGGCAGAATGTACTTGAGAGAGTGTCGTCTCTCTACCCCGATAGAAAGCAGTTGTTTCTCTGGTTCCCCGACTTGGGTAGGCGACTTGGCATGTGGTCCCTCTCGTCTGGAAGTTGCGCACTCCGGCTGAGACCGAACTTCCACAGCTCCGAGAGGGACTTTTGCCGATCGTGCATCCCAAGCGAGAGAGGCAATGCTGGGGTACCCAAGCCTGACCAGACCCTCCCTCGGCGGTCCCTGGTTCTCTGGAGGTGATGGCTTTCGGGGGGCAAATCCGGAGTCCTCGTCCGAAAGGGGGGGCTCCGGAAGGCGGACGCCCCTCTCGTCCATGTCCTCTCAGAGCGGTCTTATCCTCCGATCGATCTGGCACGGCGCTCCCGGGTGGGGAGGTGGTGCTGCTCGCTCGACCCGGGCTTTGGAGCTCGCGTCGGTTTACGGTGAGCGGTGTCCTTCCTCCTGTACCCCCGGGCTTCCACCACCTATCTTTGGGCGCGCACGCCGGCCGTCACCTCCCGTTCGAGGACGGAGGCGGCCGAGCTGTGGGAAGTTTGAATCGCACCGAACGATGAACAGTGGGTCTGACGACCCACGCGGGCGAACGGCGGGGCGCCCACCCACCCCGGCGTGGGGCCAGCCGTCCGAATCGCTCCCCGCGTGGGGAAGCACAGTGTTAGCAAGGGCGGCCCTTTTCGAAGTTCCAGATGCGCAGCCCTGCCCGCGGAGGTCCGTGCCACGCATCGCCCGAAGGGCGGCCTCCGCGGCGGGCACCAGCGAGAGCGGGCGGCGGTGGGTGGCGTTTCCACGCCGCTGCCGAGCTCCGCGCCACTAGTCTTTCCGAGCCCCTACGTTAGTGGGGGGGATGACAGAGCTGTGGAGGCAGGCGAGGGGGGTTCTCACTGCGCGGTGTGCCCCCACCCGACTCGCCATCGCCTTCCGCTCCTCGTACGTCGTCCTCCGAGGCGGCTCGGAAGGGAGAGGGAGAGCGAGAGAGCGAACGCCCCCCGAGCGAGGGGAAGATGGAGAAGGGAGCGATTTGAATGGGGCGAGAGGTGAAGGGAGTACGGCAGAACGCTGCCCTGCGCACCCCCCCGTGTTCCCGCCAGGCGGGGGAACAGCCCTGGGAGGAAAAGCCGCTCGGGCATCCCTTTGAGGACGGGCAAGAGCCGGGTGTAGGGACTACGCTGGAGGGCGACGCCGATACGGCCAGGCCGACTACGCCCCGCGCGACCTCTGCGTCGCTGGGGCTTGTGCCGGAGCCGCGGCGGACCCCGACGGCCAAACCC
>NW_027362272.1:22500-25000 GCF_039654945.1 Dendrobates tinctorius
ACCATTTTTGGGGACTTAGAAAAAATTCCGAGATGTGTCAGACTTCCAGGAAGGGGGCGCCTCGGGAGGTGTACCTAGGAGGCTTCCAGGGGCCTGGGTACACTTTTCAGAAAGTACCGTTGGGACTTAGAAAAATTTTCAAGATTTTTGGACTTAGAGCGATTTTTGGATTTTTGTGCAAAAATCGAATTTTCCCTTCTCCCACCGCTCTGGGGCGTCAATATGAAGTGGGGACCCGAGGGAGAGTGCCTCCCATGAGGGTAGAATGTGTGACTTTTGGGGGGAAAGTCGAATTATGGAGCAAAAACCATTTTTGGGGACTTAGAAAAAATTCCGAGATGTGTCAGACTTCCAGGAAGGGGGCGCCTCGGGAGGTGTACCTAGGAGGCTTCCAGGGGCCTGGGTACACTTTTCAGAAAGTACCGTTGGGACTTAGAAAAATTTTCAAGATTTTTGGACTTAGAGCGATTTTTGGATTTTTGTGCAAAAATCGAATTTTCCCTTCTCCCACCGCTCTGGGGCGTCAATATGAAGTGGGGACCCGAGGGAGAGTGCCTCCCATGAGGGTAGAATGTGTGACTTTTGGGGGGAAAGTCGAATTATGGAGCAAAAACCATTTTTTGGGACTTAGAAAAATTTCGAGATGTGACAGACTTCCAGGAAGGGGGCGCCTCGGGAGGTGTACCTAGGAGGCTTCCAGGGGCCTGGGTACACTTTTCAGAAAGTACCGTTGGGACTTAGAAAAATTTTCAGGATTTTTGGACTTAGAGCGATTTTTGGATTTTTGATCAAAAATCGAATTTCCCCTTCTCCCACCGCTCTGGGGCGTCAATATGATGTGGGGACCCGAGGGAGAGTGCCTCCCATGAGGGTAGAATGTGTGGCTTTTGGGGGGAAAGTCGAATTATGGAGCAAAAACCAGTTTTTGGGACTTAGAAAAATTTCGAGATGTGTCAGACTTCCAGGAAGGGGGGAGTCTCAGGAGGTGTACCTAGGAGGCTTCCAGGGGCCTGGGTACACTTTTCAGAAAGTACCGTTGGGACTTAGAAAAATTTTCAGGATTTTTGGACTTAGAGCGATTTTTGGATTTTTGTGCAAAAATCAGATTTCCCCTTCTCCCACCGCTCTGGGGCGTCAATATGATGTGGGGACCCGAGGGAGAGTGCCTCCCATGAGGGTAGAATGTGTGGTTTTTTGGGGGAAAGTCGAATTATGGAAGAAATTGAGTTTTGAGGACAAAAAAGTGTTTTGAGGACAAAAAAGTTTCTTGAGGACAAAAAAGTTTCTCGAGGACAAAAAAGTGTTTTGAGGACAAAAAAGTTTCTTGAGGACAAAAAAGTGTTTTGCGAACAAAAAATGGAATTTTGTGATTTTGTGTAAAAATAAGTAAATTCCCCTACTTCCACCACAGGGGGGCTTCAGTATGTTGTAGGGCCCCCAGGGAGGGTCCCCCAACTGGGTTTAAAGTTTGTGGATCCTGGGCAGAAAGTTGAATTTTGGATGAAAAACCGAATTTTGGGACTTAGAAAAATTTCGAGCTGAGCAGTGACAGACTTCCAGGCAGGGGAGCCTCTCTGGAGGTGTACCGAAAACAGTTCCAGGAGCTGAGGTCATTTTCGAACATTTTTTGTTCGCTCAAATTTTTTTTGTTTTTGAGCTCTAAAAAGCTGTTATTATCAATTGGCTCAAAAATTTCAAGTGTCATGAGCTAGTACATGTTGGAGGAATACGTTTTAGGCAAAAAATTGCAAAAAAAAAAATCCAAGTGAAAAAGAACCGGAATGGGGAATTTCTGACTGCTGTAGCAGCCGCACAGTTCCAGGAGGTCGGATACATTTCCGACTTTGTCCCGCTCATTGAAGTACATTGTCCCGCAATGCAAATACATAGTAATGCGCACCTGCGGGAGAATATAGGAGAGAGTGGGCTCTCTCTACCCCGATGTATGGCGGTTGTTCCTATGGTTCTCTGGCTCGGGTAGGCGACTTAGAAGGTGGTCCCTCTTGTCGTGGAAGTTGCAAAATACGGCCGAGACTGAACTTCCACGGCTCCAGGAGGGACTTTTGCTGGTCGTGCGTCCCAAGTGAGAGAGGCGATCCTGGGGTACCTGAGCCTGACCAGACCCTCCCTCGGTGGTCCCTGGTCTTCTGAAGGGTGATGGCATTCAGGGGGGCAAATCTGGAGTCCGTGGCCGAGTTTGGGCTCTAGAAGGCGGACGCCCCTTCTGACCATGTCCCCTCAGAGCCGGCTGGATGGTTCATGGTCCGCGGCTTTGTCTGGCGGTCTGTGCCCAAGCCGGAGAAGCTGTCCTGGGGTACGTGAGCTTTGACCAGACCCTCCCTCGGCGGTCCCTGGTTCTCTGGAGGTGATGGCTGTCAGGGGGGCAAATCTGGAGTCCTCGTGGGAAGGAGGGCTCTTGAAGGCGGACGCCCCCTCTGACTATGTCCCCTCAGAGCAGGCTGGATGGTTCATGGTCCGCGGCTTTGTCTGGCGGTCCATG
>NW_027362272.1:37500-40000 GCF_039654945.1 Dendrobates tinctorius
TGGGGCGTCAATATGATGTGGGGACCCGAGGGAGAGTGCCTCCCATGAGGGTAGAATGTGTGGCTTTTGGGGGGAAAGTCGAATTATGGAGCAAAAACCAGTTTTTGGGACTTAGAAAAATTTCGAGATGTGTCAGACTTCCAGGAAGGGGGGAGTCTCAGGAGGTGTACCTAGGAGGCTTCCAGGGGCCTGGGTACACTTTTCAGAAAGTACCGTTGGGACTTAGAAAAATTTTCAGGATTTTTGGACTTAGAGCGATTTTTGGATTTTTGTGCAAAAATCAGATTTCCCCTTCTCCCACCGCTCTGGGGCGTCAATATGATGTGGGGACCCGAGGGAGAGTGCCTCCCATGAGGGTAGAATGTGTGGTTTTTTGGGGGAAAGTCGAATTATGGAAGAAATTGAGTTTTGAGGACAAAAAAGTGTTTTGAGGACAAAAAAGTTTCTTGAGGACAAAAAAGTTTCTCGAGGACAAAAAAGTGTTTTGAGGACAAAAAAGTTTCTTGAGGACAAAAAAGTGTTTTGCGAACAAAAAATGGAATTTTGTGATTTTGTGTAAAAATAAGTAAATTCCCCTACTTCCACCACAGGGGGGCTTCAGTATGTTGTAGGGCCCCCAGGGAGGGTCCCCCAACTGGGTTTAAAGTTTGTGGATCCTGGGCAGAAAGTTGAATTTTGGATGAAAAACCGAATTTTGGGACTTAGAAAAATTTCGAGCTGAGCAGTGACAGACTTCCAGGCAGGGGAGCCTCTCTGGAGGTGTACCGAAAACAGTTCCAGGAGCTGAGGTCATTTTCGAACATTTTTTGTTCGCTCAAATTTTTTTTGTTTTTGAGCTCTAAAAAGCTGTTATTATCAATTGGCTCAAAAATTTCAAGTGTCATGAGCTAGTACATGTTGGAGGAATACGTTTTAGGCAAAAAATTGCAAAAAAAAAAATCCAAGTGAAAAAGAACCGGAATGGGGAATTTCTGACTGCTGTAGCAGCCGCACAGTTCCAGGAGGTCGGATACATTTCCGACTTTGTCCCGCTCATTGAAGTACATTGTCCCGCAATGCAAATACATAGTAATGCGCACCTGCGGGAGAATATAGGAGAGAGTGGGCTCTCTCTACCCCGATGTATGGCGGTTGTTCCTATGGTTCTCTGGCTCGGGTAGGCGACTTAGAAGGTGGTCCCTCTTGTCGTGGAAGTTGCAAAATACGGCCGAGACTGAACTTCCACGGCTCCAGGAGGGACTTTTGCTGGTCGTGCGTCCCAAGTGAGAGAGGCGATCCTGGGGTACCTGAGCCTGACCAGACCCTCCCTCGGTGGTCCCTGGTCTTCTGAAGGGTGATGGCATTCAGGGGGGCAAATCTGGAGTCCGTGGCCGAGTTTGGGCTCTAGAAGGCGGACGCCCCTTCTGACCATGTCCCCTCAGAGCCGGCTGGATGGTTCATGGTCCGCGGCTTTGTCTGGCGGTCTGTGCCCAAGCCGGAGAAGCTGTCCTGGGGTACGTGAGCTTTGACCAGACCCTCCCTCGGCGGTCCCTGGTTCTCTGGAGGTGATGGCTGTCAGGGGGGCAAATCTGGAGTCCTCGTGGGAAGGAGGGCTCTTGAAGGCGGACGCCCCCTCTGACTATGTCCCCTCAGAGCAGGCTGGATGGTTCATGGTCCGCGGCTTTGTCTGGCGGTCCATGCCCAAGCCGGAGAAGCTATCCTGGGTACCTGAGCTTCGACCAGACCCTCCCTCGGTGGTCCCTGGTTCTCTGGAGGCGATGGCTGTTGTCAGGGGGGGGGGGGCAAATCTGGAGTCCTCGTGGGAAGGAGGGCTCTGGAAGGCGGACGCCCCCTCTGACTATGTCCCCTCAGAGCATGCTCGATGGTTCTCAGTCCCTGGCTTTGGCTTTTTGGCCATCCTGGGGTACATTCTTGCCAAAAAAAAAAACGACTAAGTGAAAAAGAACCGGAATGAGGAATTTTCTAGGTGCCGCATCCGCCCTACAGTGACTTGAGGCCGGGTACAGTTCCGACTTCGTCCCCTTAAAGTGGGGACGTTGTCCCGCAATGCAAATACATAGGAATGCGCACCTCTGGCAGAATGTACTTGAGAGAGTGTCGTCTCTCTACCCCGATAGAAAGCAGTTGTTTCTCTGGTTCCCCGACTTGGGTAGGCGACTTGGCATGTGGTCCCTCTCGTCTGGAAGTTGCGCACTCCGGCTGAGACCGAACTTCCACAGCTCCGAGAGGGACTTTTGCCGATCGTGCATCCCAAGCGAGAGAGGCAATGCTGGGGTACCCAAGCCTGACCAGACCCTCCCTCGGCGGTCCCTGGTTCTCTGGAGGTGATGGCTTTCGGGGGGCAAATCCGGAGTCCTCGTCCGAAAGGGGGGGCTCCGGAAGGCGGACGCCCCTCTCGTCCATGTCCTCTCAGAGCGGTCTTATCCTCCGATCGATCTGGCACGGCGCTCCCGGGTGGGGAGGTGGTGCTGCTCGCTCGACCCGGGCTTTGGAGCTCGCG
>NW_027362272.1:50000-55000 GCF_039654945.1 Dendrobates tinctorius
TCGAGATGTGACAGACTTCCAGGAAGGGGGCGCCTCGGGAGGTGTACCTAGGAGGCTTCCAGGGGCCTGGGTACACTTTTCAGAAAGTACCGTTGGGACTTAGAAAAATTTTCAAGATTTTTGGACTTAGAGCGATTTTTGGATTTTTGTGCAAAAATCGAATTTTCCCTTCTCCCACCGCTCTGGGGCGTCAATATGAAGTGGGGACCCGAGGGAGAGTGCCTCCCATGAGGGTAGAATGTGTGACTTTTGGGGGGAAAGTCGAATTATGGAGCAAAAACCATTTTTGGGGACTTAGAAAAAATTCCGAGATGTGTCAGACTTCCAGGAAGGGGGCGCCTCGGGAGGTGTACCTAGGAGGCTTCCAGGGGCCTGGGTACACTTTTCAGAAAGTACCGTTGGGACTTAGAAAAATTTTCAAGATTTTTGGACTTAGAGCGATTTTTGGATTTTTGTGCAAAAATCGAATTTTCCCTTCTCCCACCGCTCTGGGGCGTCAATATGAAGTGGGGACCCGAGGGAGAGTGCCTCCCATGAGGGTAGAATGTGTGACTTTTGGGGGGAAAGTCGAATTATGGAGCAAAAACCATTTTTGGGGACTTAGAAAAAATTCCGAGATGTGTCAGACTTCCAGGAAGGGGGCGCCTCGGGAGGTGTACCTAGGAGGCTTCCAGGGGCCTGGGTACACTTTTCAGAAAGTACCGTTGGGACTTAGAAAAATTTTCAAGATTTTTGGACTTAGAGCGATTTTTGGATTTTTGTGCAAATATCGAATTTTCCCTTCTCCCACCGCTCTGGGGCGTCAATATGAAGTGGGGACCCGAGGGAGAGTGCCTCCCATGAGGGTAGAATGTGTGACTTTTGGGGGGAAAGTCGAATTATGGAGCAAAAACCATTTTTGGGGACTTAGAAAAAATTCCGAGATGTGTCAGACTTCCAGGAAGGGGGCGCCTCGGGAGGTGTACCTAGGAGGCTTCCAGGGGCCTGGGTACACTTTTCAGAAAGTACCGTTGGGACTTAGAAAAATTTTCAAGATTTTTGGACTTAGAGCGATTTTTGGATTTTTGTGCAAAAATCGAATTTTCCCTTCTCCCACCGCTCTGGGGCGTCAATATGAAGTGGGGACCCGAGGGAGAGTGCCTCCCATGAGGGTAGAATGTGTGACTTTTGGGGGGAAAGTCGAATTATGGAGCAAAAACCATTTTTGGGGACTTAGAAAAAATTCCGAGATGTGTCAGACTTCCAGGAAGGGGGCGCCTCGGGAGGTGTACCTAGGAGGCTTCCAGGGGCCTGGGTACACTTTTCAGAAAGTACCGTTGGGACTTAGAAAAATTTTCAAGATTTTTGGACTTAGAGCGATTTTTGGATTTTTGTGCAAAAATCGAATTTTCCCTTCTCCCACCGCTCTGGGGCGTCAATATGAAGTGGGGACCCGAGGGAGAGTGCCTCCCATGAGGGTAGAATGTG
This sequence comes from Dendrobates tinctorius, assembly GCF_039654945.1. Classification (NCBI taxonomy): domain Eukaryota; kingdom Metazoa; phylum Chordata; class Amphibia; order Anura; family Dendrobatidae; genus Dendrobates; species Dendrobates tinctorius. Next base: position 51,468 of record NW_027362272.1, read on the forward strand.
TGACTTTTGGGGGGAAAGTCGAATTATGGAGCAAAAACCATTTTTTGGGACTTAGAAAAATTTCGAGATGTGACAGACTTCCAGGAAGGGGGCGCCTCGGGAGGTGTACCTAGGAGGCTTCCAGGGGCCTGGGTACACTTTTCAGAAAGTACCGTTGGGACTTAGAAAAATTTTCAGGATTTTTGGACTTAGAGCGATTTTTGGATTTTTGATCAAAAATCGAATTTCCCCTTCTCCCACCGCTCTGGGGCGTCAATATGATGTGGGGACCCGAGGGAGAGTGCCTCCCATGAGGGTAGAATGTGTGGCTTTTGGGGGGAAAGTCGAATTATGGAGCAAAAACCAGTTTTTGGGACTTAGAAAAATTTCGAGATGTGTCAGACTTCCAGGAAGGGGGGAGTCTCAGGAGGTGTACCTAGGAGGCTTCCAGGGGCCTGGGTACACTTTTCAGAAAGTACCGTTGGGACTTAGAAAAATTTTCAGGATTTTTGGACTTAGAGCGATTTTTGGATTTTTGTGCAAAAATCAGATTTCCCCTTCTCCCACCGCTCTGGGGCGTCAATATGATGTGGGGACCCGAGGGAGAGTGCCTCCCATGAGGGTAGAATGTGTGGTTTTTTGGGGGAAAGTCGAATTATGGAAGAAATTGAGTTTTGAGGACAAAAAAGTGTTTTGAGGACAAAAAAGTTTCTTGAGGACAAAAAAGTTTCTCGAGGACAAAAAAGTGTTTTGAGGACAAAAAAGTTTCTTGAGGACAAAAAAGTGTTTTGCGAACAAAAAATGGAATTTTGTGATTTTGTGTAAAAATAAGTAAATTCCCCTACTTCCACCACAGGGGGGCTTCAGTATGTTGTAGGGCCCCCAGGGAGGGTCCCCCAACTGGGTTTAAAGTTTGTGGATCCTGGGCAGAAAGTTGAATTTTGGATGAAAAACCGAATTTTGGGACTTAGAAAAATTTCGAGCTGAGCAGTGACAGACTTCCAGGCAGGGGAGCCTCTCTGGAGGTGTACCGAAAACAGTTCCAGGAGCTGAGGTCATTTTCGAACATTTTTTGTTCGCTCAAATTTTTTTTGTTTTTGAGCTCTAAAAAGCTGTTATTATCAATTGGCTCAAAAATTTCAAGTGTCATGAGCTAGTACATGTTGGAGGAATACGTTTTAGGCAAAAAATTGCAAAAAAAAAAATCCAAGTGAAAAAGAACCGGAATGGGGAATTTCTGACTGCTGTAGCAGCCGCACAGTTCCAGGAGGTCGGATACATTTCCGACTTTGTCCCGCTCATTGAAGTACATTGTCCCGCAATGCAAATACATAGTAATGCGCACCTGCGGGAGAATATAGGAGAGAGTGGGCTCTCTCTACCCCGATGTATGGCGGTTGTTCCTATGGTTCTCTGGCTCGGGTAGGCGACTTAGAAGGTGGTCCCTCTTGTCGTGGAAGTTGCAAAATACGGCCGAGACTGAACTTCCACGGCTCCAGGAGGGACTTTTGCTGGTCGTGCGTCCCAAGTGAGAGAGGCGATCCTGGGGTACCTGAGCCTGACCAGACCCTCCCTCGGTGGTCCCTGGTCTTCTGAAGGGTGATGGCATTCAGGGGGGCAAATCTGGAGTCCGTGGCCGAGTTTGGGCTCTAGAAGGCGGACGCCCCTTCTGACCATGTCCCCTCAGAGCCGGCTGGATGGTTCATGGTCCGCGGCTTTGTCTGGCGGTCTGTGCCCAAGCCGGAGAAGCTGTCCTGGGGTACGTGAGCTTTGACCAGACCCTCCCTCGGCGGTCCCTGGTTCTCTGGAGGTGATGGCTGTCAGGGGGGCAAATCTGGAGTCCTCGTGGGAAGGAGGGCTCTTGAAGGCGGACGCCCCCTCTGACTATGTCCCCTCAGAGCAGGCTGGATGGTTCATGGTCCGCGGCTTTGTCTGGCGGTCCATGCCCAAGCCGGAGAAGCTATCCTGGGTACCTGAGCTTCGACCAGACCCTCCCTCGGTGGTCCCTGGTTCTCTGGAGGCGATGGCTGTTGTCAGGGGGGGGGGGGCAAATCTGGAGTCCTCGTGGGAAGGAGGGCTCTGGAAGGCGGACGCCCCCTCTGACTATGTCCCCTCAGAGCATGCTCGATGGTTCTCAGTCCCTGGCTTTGGCTTTTTGGCCATCCTGGGGTACATTCTTGCCAAAAAAAAAAACGACTAAGTGAAAAAGAACCGGAATGAGGAATTTTCTAGGTGCCGCATCCGCCCTACAGTGACTTGAGGCCGGGTACAGTTCCGACTTCGTCCCCTTAAAGTGGGGACGTTGTCCCGCAATGCAAATACATAGGAATGCGCACCTCTGGCAGAATGTACTTGAGAGAGTGTCGTCTCTCTACCCCGATAGAAAGCAGTTGTTTCTCTGGTTCCCCGACTTGGGTAGGCGACTTGGCATGTGGTCCCTCTCGTCTGGAAGTTGCGCACTCCGGCTGAGACCGAACTTCCACAGCTCCGAGAGGGACTTTTGCCGATCGTGCATCCCAAGCGAGAGAGGCAATGCTGGGGTACCCAAGCCTGACCAGACCCTCCCTCGGCGGTCCCTGGTTCTCTGGAGGTGATGGCTTTCGGGGGGCAAATCCGGAGTCCTCGTCCGAAAGGGGGGGCTCCGGAAGGCGGACGCCCCTCTCGTCCATGTCCTCTCAGAGCGGTCTTATCCTCCGATCGATCTGGCACGGCGCTCCCGGGTGGGGAGGTGGTGCTGCTCGCTCGACCCGGGCTTTGGAGCTCGCGTCGGTTTACGGTGAGCGGTGTCCTTCCTCCTGTACCCCCGGGCTTCCACCACCTATCTTTGGGCGCGCACGCCGGCCGTCACCTCCCGTTCGAGGACGGAGGCGGCCGAGCTGTGGGAAGTTTGAATCGCACCGAACGATGAACAGTGGTCTGACGACCCACGCGGGCGAACGGCGGGGCGCCCACCCACCCCGGCGTGGGGGCCAGCCGTCCGAATCGCTCCCCGCGTGGGGAAGCACAGTGTTAGCAAGGGCGGCCCTTTTCGAAGTTCCAGATGCGCAGCCCTGCCCGCGGAGGTCCGTGCCACGCATCGCCCGAAGGGCGGCCTCCGCGGCGGGCACCAGCGAGAGCGGCGGCGGTGGGTGGCGTTTCCACGCCGCTGCCGAGCTCCGCGCCACTAGTCTTTCCCGAGCCCCTACGTTAGTGGGGGGGATGACAGAGCTGTGGAGGCAGGCGAGGGGGGGTTCTCACTGCGCGGTGTGCCCCCACCCGACTCGCCATCGCCTTCCGCTCCTCGTACGTCGTCCTCCGAGGCGGCTCGGAAGGGAGAGGGAGAGCGAGAGAGCGAACGCCCCCCGAGCGAGGGGAAGATGGAGAAGGGAGCGATTTGAATGGGGCGAGAGGTGAAGGGAGTACGGCAGAACGCTGCCCTGCGCACCCCCCCGTGTTCCCGCCAGGCGGGGGAACAGCCCTGGGAGGAAAAGCCGCTCGGGCATCCCTTTGAGGACGGGCAAGAGCCGGGTGTAGGGACTACGCTGGAGGGCGACGCCGATACGGCCAGGCCGACT
>NW_027362272.1:65000-67500 GCF_039654945.1 Dendrobates tinctorius
ACCGCTCTGGGGCGTCAATATGAAGTGGGGACCCGAGGGAGAGTGCCTCCCATGAGGGTAGAATGTGTGACTTTTGGGGGGAAAGTCGAATTATGGAGCAAAAACCATTTTTGGGGACTTAGAAAAAATTCCGAGATGTGTCAGACTTCCAGGAAGGGGGCGCCTCGGGAGGTGTACCTAGGAGGCTTCCAGGGGCCTGGGTACACTTTTCAGAAAGTACCGTTGGGACTTAGAAAAATTTTCAAGATTTTTGGACTTAGAGCGATTTTTGGATTTTTGTGCAAAAATCGAATTTTCCCTTCTCCCACCGCTCTGGGGCGTCAATATGAAGTGGGGACCCGAGGGAGAGTGCCTCCCATGAGGGTAGAATGTGTGACTTTTGGGGGGAAAGTCGAATTATGGAGCAAAAACCATTTTTGGGGACTTAGAAAAAATTCCGAGATGTGTCAGACTTCCAGGAAGGGGGCGCCTCGGGAGGTGTACCTAGGAGGCTTCCAGGGGCCTGGGTACACTTTTCAGAAAGTACCGTTGGGACTTAGAAAAATTTTCAAGATTTTTGGACTTAGAGCGATTTTTGGATTTTTGTGCAAAAATCGAATTTTCCCTTCTCCCACCGCTCTGGGGCGTCAATATGAAGTGGGGACCCGAGGGAGAGTGCCTCCCATGAGGGTAGAATGTGTGACTTTTGGGGGGAAAGTCGAATTATGGAGCAAAAACCATTTTTTGGGACTTAGAAAAATTTCGAGATGTGACAGACTTCCAGGAAGGGGGCGCCTCGGGAGGTGTACCTAGGAGGCTTCCAGGGGCCTGGGTACACTTTTCAGAAAGTACCGTTGGGACTTAGAAAAATTTTCAGGATTTTTGGACTTAGAGCGATTTTTGGATTTTTGATCAAAAATCGAATTTCCCCTTCTCCCACCGCTCTGGGGCGTCAATATGATGTGGGGACCCGAGGGAGAGTGCCTCCCATGAGGGTAGAATGTGTGGCTTTTGGGGGGAAAGTCGAATTATGGAGCAAAAACCAGTTTTTGGGACTTAGAAAAATTTCGAGATGTGTCAGACTTCCAGGAAGGGGGGAGTCTCAGGAGGTGTACCTAGGAGGCTTCCAGGGGCCTGGGTACACTTTTCAGAAAGTACCGTTGGGACTTAGAAAAATTTTCAGGATTTTTGGACTTAGAGCGATTTTTGGATTTTTGTGCAAAAATCAGATTTCCCCTTCTCCCACCGCTCTGGGGCGTCAATATGATGTGGGGACCCGAGGGAGAGTGCCTCCCATGAGGGTAGAATGTGTGGTTTTTTGGGGGAAAGTCGAATTATGGAAGAAATTGAGTTTTGAGGACAAAAAAGTGTTTTGAGGACAAAAAAGTTTCTTGAGGACAAAAAAGTTTCTCGAGGACAAAAAAGTGTTTTGAGGACAAAAAAGTTTCTTGAGGACAAAAAAGTGTTTTGCGAACAAAAAATGGAATTTTGTGATTTTGTGTAAAAATAAGTAAATTCCCCTACTTCCACCACAGGGGGGCTTCAGTATGTTGTAGGGCCCCCAGGGAGGGTCCCCCAACTGGGTTTAAAGTTTGTGGATCCTGGGCAGAAAGTTGAATTTTGGATGAAAAACCGAATTTTGGGACTTAGAAAAATTTCGAGCTGAGCAGTGACAGACTTCCAGGCAGGGGAGCCTCTCTGGAGGTGTACCGAAAACAGTTCCAGGAGCTGAGGTCATTTTCGAACATTTTTTGTTCGCTCAAATTTTTTTTGTTTTTGAGCTCTAAAAAGCTGTTATTATCAATTGGCTCAAAAATTTCAAGTGTCATGAGCTAGTACATGTTGGAGGAATACGTTTTAGGCAAAAAATTGCAAAAAAAAAAATCCAAGTGAAAAAGAACCGGAATGGGGAATTTCTGACTGCTGTAGCAGCCGCACAGTTCCAGGAGGTCGGATACATTTCCGACTTTGTCCCGCTCATTGAAGTACATTGTCCCGCAATGCAAATACATAGTAATGCGCACCTGCGGGAGAATATAGGAGAGAGTGGGCTCTCTCTACCCCGATGTATGGCGGTTGTTCCTATGGTTCTCTGGCTCGGGTAGGCGACTTAGAAGGTGGTCCCTCTTGTCGTGGAAGTTGCAAAATACGGCCGAGACTGAACTTCCACGGCTCCAGGAGGGACTTTTGCTGGTCGTGCGTCCCAAGTGAGAGAGGCGATCCTGGGGTACCTGAGCCTGACCAGACCCTCCCTCGGTGGTCCCTGGTCTTCTGAAGGGTGATGGCATTCAGGGGGGCAAATCTGGAGTCCGTGGCCGAGTTTGGGCTCTAGAAGGCGGACGCCCCTTCTGACCATGTCCCCTCAGAGCCGGCTGGATGGTTCATGGTCCGCGGCTTTGTCTGGCGGTCTGTGCCCAAGCCGGAGAAGCTCTCCTGGGGTACGTGAGCTTTGACCAGACCCTCCCTCGGCGGTCCCTGGTTCTCTGGAGGTGATGGCTGTCAGGGGGGCAAATCTGGAGTC
>NW_027362272.1:80000-82500 GCF_039654945.1 Dendrobates tinctorius
AAGTACCGTTGGGACTTAGAAAAATTTTCAGGATTTTTGGACTTAGAGCGATTTTTGGATTTTTGATCAAAAATCGAATTTCCCCTTCTCCCACCGCTCTGGGGCGTCAATATGATGTGGGGACCCGAGGGAGAGTGCCTCCCATGAGGGTAGAATGTGTGGCTTTTGGGGGGAAAGTCGAATTATGGAGCAAAAACCAGTTTTTGGGACTTAGAAAAATTTCGAGATGTGTCAGACTTCCAGGAAGGGGGGAGTCTCAGGAGGTGTACCTAGGAGGCTTCCAGGGGCCTGGGTACACTTTTCAGAAAGTACCGTTGGGACTTAGAAAAATTTTCAGGATTTTTGGACTTAGAGCGATTTTTGGATTTTTGTGCAAAAATCAGATTTCCCCTTCTCCCACCGCTCTGGGGCGTCAATATGATGTGGGGACCCGAGGGAGAGTGCCTCCCATGAGGGTAGAATGTGTGGTTTTTTGGGGGAAAGTCGAATTATGGAAGAAATTGAGTTTTGAGGACAAAAAAGTGTTTTGAGGACAAAAAAGTTTCTTGAGGACAAAAAAGTTTCTCGAGGACAAAAAAGTGTTTTGAGGACAAAAAAGTTTCTTGAGGACAAAAAAGTGTTTTGCGAACAAAAAATGGAATTTTGTGATTTTGTGTAAAAATAAGTAAATTCCCCTACTTCCACCACAGGGGGGCTTCAGTATGTTGTAGGGCCCCCAGGGAGGGTCCCCCAACTGGGTTTAAAGTTTGTGGATCCTGGGCAGAAAGTTGAATTTTGGATGAAAAACCGAATTTTGGGACTTAGAAAAATTTCGAGCTGAGCAGTGACAGACTTCCAGGCAGGGGAGCCTCTCTGGAGGTGTACCGAAAACAGTTCCAGGAGCTGAGGTCATTTTCGAACATTTTTTGTTCGCTCAAATTTTTTTTGTTTTTGAGCTCTAAAAAGCTGTTATTATCAATTGGCTCAAAAATTTCAAGTGTCATGAGCTAGTACATGTTGGAGGAATACGTTTTAGGCAAAAAATTGCAAAAAAAAAAATCCAAGTGAAAAAGAACCGGAATGGGGAATTTCTGACTGCTGTAGCAGCCGCACAGTTCCAGGAGGTCGGATACATTTCCGACTTTGTCCCGCTCATTGAAGTACATTGTCCCGCAATGCAAATACATAGTAATGCGCACCTGCGGGAGAATATAGGAGAGAGTGGGCTCTCTCTACCCCGATGTATGGCGGTTGTTCCTATGGTTCTCTGGCTCGGGTAGGCGACTTAGAAGGTGGTCCCTCTTGTCGTGGAAGTTGCAAAATACGGCCGAGACTGAACTTCCACGGCTCCAGGAGGGACTTTTGCTGGTCGTGCGTCCCAAGTGAGAGAGGCGATCCTGGGGTACCTGAGCCTGACCAGACCCTCCCTCGGTGGTCCCTGGTCTTCTGAAGGGTGATGGCATTCAGGGGGGCAAATCTGGAGTCCGTGGCCGAGTTTGGGCTCTAGAAGGCGGACGCCCCTTCTGACCATGTCCCCTCAGAGCCGGCTGGATGGTTCATGGTCCGCGGCTTTGTCTGGCGGTCTGTGCCCAAGCCGGAGAAGCTCTCCTGGGGTACGTGAGCTTTGACCAGACCCTCCCTCGGCGGTCCCTGGTTCTCTGGAGGTGATGGCTGTCAGGGGGGCAAATCTGGAGTCCTCGTGGGAAGGAGGGCTCTTGAAGGCGGACGCCCCCTCTGACTATGTCCCCTCAGAGCAGGCTGGATGGTTCATGGTCCGCGGCTTTGTCTGGCGGTCCATGCCCAAGCCGGAGAAGCTATCCTGGGTACCTGAGCTTCGACCAGACCCTCCCTCGGTGGTCCCTGGTTCTCTGGAGGCGATGGCTGTTGTCAGGGGGGGGGGGGCAAATCTGGAGTCCTCGTGGGAAGGAGGGCTCTGGAAGGCGGACGCCCCCTCTGACTATGTCCCCTCAGAGCATGCTCGATGGTTCTCAGTCCCTGGCTTTGGCTTTTTGGCCATCCTGGGGTACATTCTTGCCAAAAAAAAAAACGACTAAGTGAAAAAGAACCGGAATGAGGAATTTTCTAGGTGCCGCATCCGCCCTACAGTGACTTGAGGCCGGGTACAGTTCCGACTTCGTCCCCTTAAAGTGGGGACGTTGTCCCGCAATGCAAATACATAGGAATGCGCACCTCTGGCAGAATGTACTTGAGAGAGTGTCGTCTCTCTACCCCGATAGAAAGCAGTTGTTTCTCTGGTTCCCCGACTTGGGTAGGCGACTTGGCATGTGGTCCCTCTCGTCTGGAAGTTGCGCACTCCGGCTGAGACCGAACTTCCACAGCTCCGAGAGGGACTTTTGCCGATCGTGCATCCCAAGCGAGAGAGGCAATGCTGGGGTACCCAAGCCTGACCAGACCCTCCCTCGGCGGTCCCTGGTTCTCTGGAGGTGATGGCTTTCGGGGGGCAAATCCGGAGTCCTCGTCCGAAAGGGGGGGCTCCGGAAGGCGGACGCCCCTCTCGTCC
>NW_027362272.1:92500-97500 GCF_039654945.1 Dendrobates tinctorius
TGTGACTTTTGGGGGGAAAGTCGAATTATGGAGCAAAAACCATTTTTTGGGACTTAGAAAAATTTCGAGATGTGACAGACTTCCAGGAAGGGGGCGCCTCGGGAGGTGTACCTAGGAGGCTTCCAGGGGCCTGGGTACACTTTTCAGAAAGTACCGTTGGGACTTAGAAAAATTTTCAAGATTTTTGGACTTAGAGCGATTTTTGGATTTTTGTGCAAAAATCGAATTTTCCCTTCTCCCACCGCTCTGGGGCGTCAATATGAAGTGGGGACCCGAGGGAGAGTGCCTCCCATGAGGGTAGAATGTGTGACTTTTGGGGGGAAAGTCGAATTATGGAGCAAAAACCATTTTTGGGGACTTAGAAAAAATTCCGAGATGTGTCAGACTTCCAGGAAGGGGGCGCCTCGGGAGGTGTACCTAGGAGGCTTCCAGGGGCCTGGGTACACTTTTCAGAAAGTACCGTTGGGACTTAGAAAAATTTTCAAGATTTTTGGACTTAGAGCGATTTTTGGATTTTTGTGCAAAAATCGAATTTTCCCTTCTCCCACCGCTCTGGGGCGTCAATATGAAGTGGGGACCCGAGGGAGAGTGCCTCCCATGAGGGTAGAATGTGTGACTTTTGGGGGGAAAGTCGAATTATGGAGCAAAAACCATTTTTGGGGACTTAGAAAAAATTCCGAGATGTGTCAGACTTCCAGGAAGGGGGCGCCTCGGGAGGTGTACCTAGGAGGCTTCCAGGGGCCTGGGTACACTTTTCAGAAAGTACCGTTGGGACTTAGAAAAATTTTCAAGATTTTTGGACTTAGAGCGATTTTTGGATTTTTGTGCAAATATCGAATTTTCCCTTCTCCCACCGCTCTGGGGCGTCAATATGAAGTGGGGACCCGAGGGAGAGTGCCTCCCATGAGGGTAGAATGTGTGACTTTTGGGGGGAAAGTCGAATTATGGAGCAAAAACCATTTTTGGGGACTTAGAAAAAATTCCGAGATGTGTCAGACTTCCAGGAAGGGGGCGCCTCGGGAGGTGTACCTAGGAGGCTTCCAGGGGCCTGGGTACACTTTTCAGAAAGTACCGTTGGGACTTAGAAAAATTTTCAAGATTTTTGGACTTAGAGCGATTTTTGGATTTTTGTGCAAAAATCGAATTTTCCCTTCTCCCACCGCTCTGGGGCGTCAATATGAAGTGGGGACCCGAGGGAGAGTGCCTCCCATGAGGGTAGAATGTGTGACTTTTGGGGGGAAAGTCGAATTATGGAGCAAAAACCATTTTTGGGGACTTAGAAAAAATTCCGAGATGTGTCAGACTTCCAGGAAGGGGGCGCCTCGGGAGGTGTACCTAGGAGGCTTCCAGGGGCCTGGGTACACTTTTCAGAAAGTACCGTTGGGACTTAGAAAAATTTTCAAGATTTTTGGACTTAGAGCGATTTTTGGATTTTTGTGCAAAAATCGAATTTTCCCTTCTCCCACCGCTCTGGGGCGTCAATATGAAGTGGGGACCCGAGGGAGAGTGCCTCCCATGAGGGTAGAATGTGTGACTTTTGGGGGGAAAGTCGAATTATGGAGCAAAAACCATTTTTTGGGACTTAGAAAAATTTCGAGATGTGACAGACTTCCAGGAAGGGGGCGCCTCGGGAGGTGTACCTAGGAGGCTTCCAGGGGCCTGGGTACACTTTTCAGAAAGTACCGTTGGGACTTAGAAAAATTTTCAGGATTTTTGGACTTAGAGCGATTTTTGGATTTTTGATCAAAAATCGAATTTCCCCTTCTCCCACCGCTCTGGGGCGTCAATATGATGTGGGGACCCGAGGGAGAGTGCCTCCCATGAGGGTAGAATGTGTGGCTTTTGGGGGGAAAGTCGAATTATGGAGCAAAAACCAGTTTTTGGGACTTAGAAAAATTTCGAGATGTGTCAGACTTCCAGGAAGGGGGGAGTCTCAGGAGGTGTACCTAGGAGGCTTCCAGGGGCCTGGGTACACTTTTCAGAAAGTACCGTTGGGACTTAGAAAAATTTTCAGGATTTTTGGACTTAGAGCGATTTTTGGATTTTTGTGCAAAAATCAGATTTCCCCTTCTCCCACCGCTCTGGGGCGTCAATATGATGTGGGGACCCGAGGGAGAGTGCCTCCCATGAGGGTAGAATGTGTGGTTTTTTGGGGGAAAGTCGAATTATGGAAGAAATTGAGTTTTGAGGACAAAAAAGTGTTTTGAGGACAAAAAAGTTTCTTGAGGACAAAAAAGTTTCTCGAGGACAAAAAAGTGTTTTGAGGACAAAAAAGTTTCTTGAGGACAAAAAAGTGTTTTGCGAACAAAAAATGGAATTTTGTGATTTTGTGTAAAAATAAGTAAATTCCCCTACTTCCACCACAGGGGGGCTTCAGTATGTTGTAGGGCCCCCAGGGAGGGTCCCCCAACTGGGTTTAAAGTTTGTGGATCCTGGGCAGAAAGTTGAATTTTGGATGAAAAACCGAATTTTGGGACTTAGAAAAATTTCGAGCTGAGCAGTGACAGACTTCCAGGCAGGGGAGCCTCTCTGGAGGTGTACCGAAAACAGTTCCAGGAGCTGAGGTCATTTTCGAACATTTTTTGTTCGCTCAAATTTTTTTTGTTTTTGAGCTCTAAAAAGCTGTTATTATCAATTGGCTCAAAAATTTCAAGTGTCATGAGCTAGTACATGTTGGAGGAATACGTTTTAGGCAAAAAATTGCAAAAAAAAAAATCCAAGTGAAAAAGAACCGGAATGGGGAATTTCTGACTGCTGTAGCAGCCGCACAGTTCCAGGAGGTCGGATACATTTCCGACTTTGTCCCGCTCATTGAAGTACATTGTCCCGCAATGCAAATACATAGTAATGCGCACCTGCGGGAGAATATAGGAGAGAGTGGGCTCTCTCTACCCCGATGTATGGCGGTTGTTCCTATGGTTCTCTGGCTCGGGTAGGCGACTTAGAAGGTGGTCCCTCTTGTCGTGGAAGTTGCAAAATACGGCCGAGACTGAACTTCCACGGCTCCAGGAGGGACTTTTGCTGGTCGTGCGTCCCAAGTGAGAGAGGCGATCCTGGGGTACCTGAGCCTGACCAGACCCTCCCTCGGTGGTCCCTGGTCTTCTGAAGGGTGATGGCATTCAGGGGGGCAAATCTGGAGTCCGTGGCCGAGTTTGGGCTCTAGAAGGCGGACGCCCCTTCTGACCATGTCCCCTCAGAGCCGGCTGGATGGTTCATGGTCCGCGGCTTTGTCTGGCGGTCTGTGCCCAAGCCGGAGAAGCTGTCCTGGGGTACGTGAGCTTTGACCAGACCCTCCCTCGGCGGTCCCTGGTTCTCTGGAGGTGATGGCTGTCAGGGGGGCAAATCTGGAGTCCTCGTGGGAAGGAGGGCTCTTGAAGGCGGACGCCCCCTCTGACTATGTCCCCTCAGAGCAGGCTGGATGGTTCATGGTCCGCGGCTTTGTCTGGCGGTCCATGCCCAAGCCGGAGAAGCTATCCTGGGTACCTGAGCTTCGACCAGACCCTCCCTCGGTGGTCCCTGGTTCTCTGGAGGCGATGGCTGTTGTCAGGGGGGGGGGGGCAAATCTGGAGTCCTCGTGGGAAGGAGGGCTCTGGAAGGCGGACGCCCCCTCTGACTATGTCCCCTCAGAGCATGCTCGATGGTTCTCAGTCCCTGGCTTTGGCTTTTTGGCCATCCTGGGGTACATTCTTGCCAAAAAAAAAAACGACTAAGTGAAAAAGAACCGGAATGAGGAATTTTCTAGGTGCCGCATCCGCCCTACAGTGACTTGAGGCCGGGTACAGTTCCGACTTCGTCCCCTTAAAGTGGGGACGTTGTCCCGCAATGCAAATACATAGGAATGCGCACCTCTGGCAGAATGTACTTGAGAGAGTGTCGTCTCTCTACCCCGATAGAAAGCAGTTGTTTCTCTGGTTCCCCGACTTGGGTAGGCGACTTGGCATGTGGTCCCTCTCGTCTGGAAGTTGCGCACTCCGGCTGAGACCGAACTTCCACAGCTCCGAGAGGGACTTTTGCCGATCGTGCATCCCAAGCGAGAGAGGCAATGCTGGGGTACCCAAGCCTGACCAGACCCTCCCTCGGCGGTCCCTGGTTCTCTGGAGGTGATGGCTTTCGGGGGGCAAATCCGGAGTCCTCGTCCGAAAGGGGGGGCTCCGGAAGGCGGACGCCCCTCTCGTCCATGTCCTCTCAGAGCGGTCTTATCCTCCGATCGATCTGGCACGGCGCTCCCGGGTGGGGAGGTGGTGCTGCTCGCTCGACCCGGGCTTTGGAGCTCGCGTCGGTTTACGGTGAGCGGTGTCCTTCCTCCTGTACCCCCGGGCTTCCACCACCTATCTTTGGGCGCGCACGACCGGCCGTCACCTCCCGTTCGAGGACGGAGGCGGCCGAGCTGTGGGAAGTTTGAATCGCACCGAACGATGAACAGTGGTCTGACGACCCACGCGGGCGAACGGCGGGGCGCCCACCCACCCCGGCGTGGGGGCCAGCCGTCCGAATCGCTCCCCGCGTGGGGAAGCACAGTGTTAGCAAGGGCGGCCCTTTTCGAAGTTCCAGATGCGCAGCCCTGCCCGCGGAGGTCCGTGCCACGCATCGCCCGAAGGGCGGCCTCCGCGGCGGGCACCAGCGAGAGCGGCGGCGGTGGGTGGCGTTTCCACGCCGCTGCCGAGCTCCGCGCCACTAGTCTTTCCCGAGCCCCTACGTTAGTGGGGGGGATGACAGAGCTGTGGAGGCAGGCGAGGGGGGGTTCTCACTGCGCGGTGTGCCCCCACCCGACTCGCCATCGCCTTCCGCTCCTCGTACGTCGTCCTCCGAGGCGGCTCGGAAGGGAGAGGGAGAGCGAGAGAGCGAACGCCCCCCGAGCGAGGGGAAGATGGAGAAGGGAGCGATTTGAATGGGGCGAGAGGTGAAGGGAGTACGGCAGAACGCTGCCCTGCGCACCCCCCCGTGTTCCCGCCAGGCGGGGGAACAGCCCTGGGAGGAAAAGCCGCTCGGGCATCCCTTTG
>NW_027362272.1:107500-110000 GCF_039654945.1 Dendrobates tinctorius
TTTGTGCAAATATCGAATTTTCCCTTCTCCCACCGCTCTGGGGCGTCAATATGAAGTGGGGACCCGAGGGAGAGTGCCTCCCATGAGGGTAGAATGTGTGACTTTTGGGGGGAAAGTCGAATTATGGAGCAAAAACCATTTTTGGGGACTTAGAAAAAATTCCGAGATGTGTCAGACTTCCAGGAAGGGGGCGCCTCGGGAGGTGTACCTAGGAGGCTTCCAGGGGCCTGGGTACACTTTTCAGAAAGTACCGTTGGGACTTAGAAAAATTTTCAAGATTTTTGGACTTAGAGCGATTTTTGGATTTTTGTGCAAAAATCGAATTTTCCCTTCTCCCACCGCTCTGGGGCGTCAATATGAAGTGGGGACCCGAGGGAGAGTGCCTCCCATGAGGGTAGAATGTGTGACTTTTGGGGGGAAAGTCGAATTATGGAGCAAAAACCATTTTTGGGGACTTAGAAAAAATTCCGAGATGTGTCAGACTTCCAGGAAGGGGGCGCCTCGGGAGGTGTACCTAGGAGGCTTCCAGGGGCCTGGGTACACTTTTCAGAAAGTACCGTTGGGACTTAGAAAAATTTTCAAGATTTTTGGACTTAGAGCGATTTTTGGATTTTTGTGCAAAAATCGAATTTTCCCTTCTCCCACCGCTCTGGGGCGTCAATATGAAGTGGGGACCCGAGGGAGAGTGCCTCCCATGAGGGTAGAATGTGTGACTTTTGGGGGGAAAGTCGAATTATGGAGCAAAAACCATTTTTTGGGACTTAGAAAAATTTCGAGATGTGACAGACTTCCAGGAAGGGGGCGCCTCGGGAGGTGTACCTAGGAGGCTTCCAGGGGCCTGGGTACACTTTTCAGAAAGTACCGTTGGGACTTAGAAAAATTTTCAGGATTTTTGGACTTAGAGCGATTTTTGGATTTTTGATCAAAAATCGAATTTCCCCTTCTCCCACCGCTCTGGGGCGTCAATATGATGTGGGGACCCGAGGGAGAGTGCCTCCCATGAGGGTAGAATGTGTGGCTTTTGGGGGGAAAGTCGAATTATGGAGCAAAAACCAGTTTTTGGGACTTAGAAAAATTTCGAGATGTGTCAGACTTCCAGGAAGGGGGGAGTCTCAGGAGGTGTACCTAGGAGGCTTCCAGGGGCCTGGGTACACTTTTCAGAAAGTACCGTTGGGACTTAGAAAAATTTTCAGGATTTTTGGACTTAGAGCGATTTTTGGATTTTTGTGCAAAAATCAGATTTCCCCTTCTCCCACCGCTCTGGGGCGTCAATATGATGTGGGGACCCGAGGGAGAGTGCCTCCCATGAGGGTAGAATGTGTGGTTTTTTGGGGGAAAGTCGAATTATGGAAGAAATTGAGTTTTGAGGACAAAAAAGTGTTTTGAGGACAAAAAAGTTTCTTGAGGACAAAAAAGTTTCTCGAGGACAAAAAAGTGTTTTGAGGACAAAAAAGTTTCTTGAGGACAAAAAAGTGTTTTGCGAACAAAAAATGGAATTTTGTGATTTTGTGTAAAAATAAGTAAATTCCCCTACTTCCACCACAGGGGGGCTTCAGTATGTTGTAGGGCCCCCAGGGAGGGTCCCCCAACTGGGTTTAAAGTTTGTGGATCCTGGGCAGAAAGTTGAATTTTGGATGAAAAACCGAATTTTGGGACTTAGAAAAATTTCGAGCTGAGCAGTGACAGACTTCCAGGCAGGGGAGCCTCTCTGGAGGTGTACCGAAAACAGTTCCAGGAGCTGAGGTCATTTTCGAACATTTTTTGTTCGCTCAAATTTTTTTTGTTTTTGAGCTCTAAAAAGCTGTTATTATCAATTGGCTCAAAAATTTCAAGTGTCATGAGCTAGTACATGTTGGAGGAATACGTTTTAGGCAAAAAATTGCAAAAAAAAAAATCCAAGTGAAAAAGAACCGGAATGGGGAATTTCTGACTGCTGTAGCAGCCGCACAGTTCCAGGAGGTCGGATACATTTCCGACTTTGTCCCGCTCATTGAAGTACATTGTCCCGCAATGCAAATACATAGTAATGCGCACCTGCGGGAGAATATAGGAGAGAGTGGGCTCTCTCTACCCCGATGTATGGCGGTTGTTCCTATGGTTCTCTGGCTCGGGTAGGCGACTTAGAAGGTGGTCCCTCTTGTCGTGGAAGTTGCAAAATACGGCCGAGACTGAACTTCCACGGCTCCAGGAGGGACTTTTGCTGGTCGTGCGTCCCAAGTGAGAGAGGCGATCCTGGGGTACCTGAGCCTGACCAGACCCTCCCTCGGTGGTCCCTGGTCTTCTGAAGGGTGATGGCATTCAGGGGGGCAAATCTGGAGTCCGTGGCCGAGTTTGGGCTCTAGAAGGCGGACGCCCCTTCTGACCATGTCCCCTCAGAGCCGGCTGGATGGTTCATGGTCCGCGGCTTTGTCTGGCGGTCTGTGCCCAAGCCGGAGAAGCTGTCCTGGGGTACGTGAGCTTTGACCAGACCCTCCCTCGGCGGTCCCTGGTTCTCTGGAGG
>NW_027362272.1:122500-125000 GCF_039654945.1 Dendrobates tinctorius
GGAGGCTTCCAGGGGCCTGGGTACACTTTTCAGAAAGTACCGTTGGGACTTAGAAAAATTTTCAGGATTTTTGGACTTAGAGCGATTTTTGGATTTTTGTGCAAAAATCAGATTTCCCCTTCTCCCACCGCTCTGGGGCGTCAATATGATGTGGGGACCCGAGGGAGAGTGCCTCCCATGAGGGTAGAATGTGTGGTTTTTTGGGGGAAAGTCGAATTATGGAAGAAATTGAGTTTTGAGGACAAAAAAGTGTTTTGAGGACAAAAAAGTTTCTTGAGGACAAAAAAGTTTCTCGAGGACAAAAAAGTGTTTTGAGGACAAAAAAGTTTCTTGAGGACAAAAAAGTGTTTTGCGAACAAAAAATGGAATTTTGTGATTTTGTGTAAAAATAAGTAAATTCCCCTACTTCCACCACAGGGGGGCTTCAGTATGTTGTAGGGCCCCCAGGGAGGGTCCCCCAACTGGGTTTAAAGTTTGTGGATCCTGGGCAGAAAGTTGAATTTTGGATGAAAAACCGAATTTTGGGACTTAGAAAAATTTCGAGCTGAGCAGTGACAGACTTCCAGGCAGGGGAGCCTCTCTGGAGGTGTACCGAAAACAGTTCCAGGAGCTGAGGTCATTTTCGAACATTTTTTGTTCGCTCAAATTTTTTTTGTTTTTGAGCTCTAAAAAGCTGTTATTATCAATTGGCTCAAAAATTTCAAGTGTCATGAGCTAGTACATGTTGGAGGAATACGTTTTAGGCAAAAAATTGCAAAAAAAAAAATCCAAGTGAAAAAGAACCGGAATGGGGAATTTCTGACTGCTGTAGCAGCCGCACAGTTCCAGGAGGTCGGATACATTTCCGACTTTGTCCCGCTCATTGAAGTACATTGTCCCGCAATGCAAATACATAGTAATGCGCACCTGCGGGAGAATATAGGAGAGAGTGGGCTCTCTCTACCCCGATGTATGGCGGTTGTTCCTATGGTTCTCTGGCTCGGGTAGGCGACTTAGAAGGTGGTCCCTCTTGTCGTGGAAGTTGCAAAATACGGCCGAGACTGAACTTCCACGGCTCCAGGAGGGACTTTTGCTGGTCGTGCGTCCCAAGTGAGAGAGGCGATCCTGGGGTACCTGAGCCTGACCAGACCCTCCCTCGGTGGTCCCTGGTCTTCTGAAGGGTGATGGCATTCAGGGGGGCAAATCTGGAGTCCGTGGCCGAGTTTGGGCTCTAGAAGGCGGACGCCCCTTCTGACCATGTCCCCTCAGAGCCGGCTGGATGGTTCATGGTCCGCGGCTTTGTCTGGCGGTCTGTGCCCAAGCCGGAGAAGCTGTCCTGGGGTACGTGAGCTTTGACCAGACCCTCCCTCGGCGGTCCCTGGTTCTCTGGAGGTGATGGCTGTCAGGGGGGCAAATCTGGAGTCCTCGTGGGAAGGAGGGCTCTTGAAGGCGGACGCCCCCTCTGACTATGTCCCCTCAGAGCAGGCTGGATGGTTCATGGTCCGCGGCTTTGTCTGGCGGTCCATGCCCAAGCCGGAGAAGCTATCCTGGGTACCTGAGCTTCGACCAGACCCTCCCTCGGTGGTCCCTGGTTCTCTGGAGGCGATGGCTGTTGTCAGGGGGGGGGGGGCAAATCTGGAGTCCTCGTGGGAAGGAGGGCTCTGGAAGGCGGACGCCCCCTCTGACTATGTCCCCTCAGAGCATGCTCGATGGTTCTCAGTCCCTGGCTTTGGCTTTTTGGCCATCCTGGGGTACATTCTTGCCAAAAAAAAAAACGACTAAGTGAAAAAGAACCGGAATGAGGAATTTTCTAGGTGCCGCATCCGCCCTACAGTGACTTGAGGCCGGGTACAGTTCCGACTTCGTCCCCTTAAAGTGGGGACGTTGTCCCGCAATGCAAATACATAGGAATGCGCACCTCTGGCAGAATGTACTTGAGAGAGTGTCGTCTCTCTACCCCGATAGAAAGCAGTTGTTTCTCTGGTTCCCCGACTTGGGTAGGCGACTTGGCATGTGGTCCCTCTCGTCTGGAAGTTGCGCACTCCGGCTGAGACCGAACTTCCACAGCTCCGAGAGGGACTTTTGCCGATCGTGCATCCCAAGCGAGAGAGGCAATGCTGGGGTACCCAAGCCTGACCAGACCCTCCCTCGGCGGTCCCTGGTTCTCTGGAGGTGATGGCTTTCGGGGGGCAAATCCGGAGTCCTCGTCCGAAAGGGGGGGCTCCGGAAGGCGGACGCCCCTCTCGTCCATGTCCTCTCAGAGCGGTCTTATCCTCCGATCGATCTGGCACGGCGCTCCCGGGTGGGGAGGTGGTGCTGCTCGCTCGACCCGGGCTTTGGAGCTCGCGTCGGTTTACGGTGAGCGGTGTCCTTCCTCCTGTACCCCCGGGCTTCCACCACCTATCTTTGGGCGCGCACGCCGGCCGTCACCTCCCGTTCGAGGACGGAGGCGGCCGAGCTGTGGGAAGTTTGAATCGCACCGAACGATGAACAGTGGTCTGACGACCCACGCGGGCGAACG
>NW_027362272.1:135000-137500 GCF_039654945.1 Dendrobates tinctorius
CCCGAGGGAGAGTGCCTCCCATGAGGGTAGAATGTGTGACTTTTGGGGGGAAAGTCGAATTATGGAGCAAAAACCATTTTTGGGGACTTAGAAAAAATTCCGAGATGTGTCAGACTTCCAGGAAGGGGGCGCCTCGGGAGGTGTACCTAGGAGGCTTCCAGGGGCCTGGGTACACTTTTCAGAAAGTACCGTTGGGACTTAGAAAAATTTTCAAGATTTTTGGACTTAGAGCGATTTTTGGATTTTTGTGCAAAAATCGAATTTTCCCTTCTCCCACCGCTCTGGGGCGTCAATATGAAGTGGGGACCCGAGGGAGAGTGCCTCCCATGAGGGTAGAATGTGTGACTTTTGGGGGGAAAGTCGAATTATGGAGCAAAAACCATTTTTGGGGACTTAGAAAAAATTCCGAGATGTGTCAGACTTCCAGGAAGGGGGCGCCTCGGGAGGTGTACCTAGGAGGCTTCCAGGGGCCTGGGTACACTTTTCAGAAAGTACCGTTGGGACTTAGAAAAATTTTCAAGATTTTTGGACTTAGAGCGATTTTTGGATTTTTGTGCAAATATCGAATTTTCCCTTCTCCCACCGCTCTGGGGCGTCAATATGAAGTGGGGACCCGAGGGAGAGTGCCTCCCATGAGGGTAGAATGTGTGACTTTTGGGGGGAAAGTCGAATTATGGAGCAAAAACCATTTTTGGGGACTTAGAAAAAATTCCGAGATGTGTCAGACTTCCAGGAAGGGGGCGCCTCGGGAGGTGTACCTAGGAGGCTTCCAGGGGCCTGGGTACACTTTTCAGAAAGTACCGTTGGGACTTAGAAAAATTTTCAAGATTTTTGGACTTAGAGCGATTTTTGGATTTTTGTGCAAAAATCGAATTTTCCCTTCTCCCACCGCTCTGGGGCGTCAATATGAAGTGGGGACCCGAGGGAGAGTGCCTCCCATGAGGGTAGAATGTGTGACTTTTGGGGGGAAAGTCGAATTATGGAGCAAAAACCATTTTTGGGGACTTAGAAAAAATTCCGAGATGTGTCAGACTTCCAGGAAGGGGGCGCCTCGGGAGGTGTACCTAGGAGGCTTCCAGGGGCCTGGGTACACTTTTCAGAAAGTACCGTTGGGACTTAGAAAAATTTTCAAGATTTTTGGACTTAGAGCGATTTTTGGATTTTTGTGCAAAAATCGAATTTTCCCTTCTCCCACCGCTCTGGGGCGTCAATATGAAGTGGGGACCCGAGGGAGAGTGCCTCCCATGAGGGTAGAATGTGTGACTTTTGGGGGGAAAGTCGAATTATGGAGCAAAAACCATTTTTTGGGACTTAGAAAAATTTCGAGATGTGACAGACTTCCAGGAAGGGGGCGCCTCGGGAGGTGTACCTAGGAGGCTTCCAGGGGCCTGGGTACACTTTTCAGAAAGTACCGTTGGGACTTAGAAAAATTTTCAGGATTTTTGGACTTAGAGCGATTTTTGGATTTTTGTGCAAAAATCAGATTTCCCCTTCTCCCACCGCTCTGGGGCGTCAATATGATGTGGGGACCCGAGGGAGAGTGCCTCCCATGAGGGTAGAATGTGTGGTTTTTTGGGGGAAAGTCGAATTATGGAAGAAATTGAGTTTTGAGGACAAAAAAGTGTTTTGAGGACAAAAAAGTTTCTTGAGGACAAAAAAGTTTCTCGAGGACAAAAAAGTGTTTTGAGGACAAAAAAGTTTCTTGAGGACAAAAAAGTGTTTTGCGAACAAAAAATGGAATTTTGTGATTTTGTGTAAAAATAAGTAAATTCCCCTACTTCCACCACAGGGGGGCTTCAGTATGTTGTAGGGCCCCCAGGGAGGGTCCCCCAACTGGGTTTAAAGTTTGTGGATCCTGGGCAGAAAGTTGAATTTTGGATGAAAAACCGAATTTTGGGACTTAGAAAAATTTCGAGCTGAGCAGTGACAGACTTCCAGGCAGGGGAGCCTCTCTGGAGGTGTACCGAAAACAGTTCCAGGAGCTGAGGTCATTTTCGAACATTTTTTGTTCGCTCAAATTTTTTTTGTTTTTGAGCTCTAAAAAGCTGTTATTATCAATTGGCTCAAAAATTTCAAGTGTCATGAGCTAGTACATGTTGGAGGAATACGTTTTAGGCAAAAAATTGCAAAAAAAAAAATCCAAGTGAAAAAGAACCGGAATGGGGAATTTCTGACTGCTGTAGCAGCCGCACAGTTCCAGGAGGTCGGATACATTTCCGACTTTGTCCCGCTCATTGAAGTACATTGTCCCGCAATGCAAATACATAGTAATGCGCACCTGCGGGAGAATATAGGAGAGAGTGGGCTCTCTCTACCCCGATGTATGGCGGTTGTTCCTATGGTTCTCTGGCTCGGGTAGGCGACTTAGAAGGTGGTCCCTCTTGTCGTGGAAGTTGCAAAATACGGCCGAGACTGAACTTCCACGGCTCCAGGAGGGACTTTTGCTGGTCGTGCGTCCCAAGTGAGAGAGGCGATCCTGGGGTACCTGAGCCTGACCAGA
>NW_027362272.1:150000-152500 GCF_039654945.1 Dendrobates tinctorius
TTCAAGATTTTTGGACTTAGAGCGATTTTTGGATTTTTGTGCAAAAATCGAATTTTCCCTTCTCCCACCGCTCTGGGGCGTCAATATGAAGTGGGGACCCGAGGGAGAGTGCCTCCCATGAGGGTAGAATGTGTGACTTTTGGGGGGAAAGTCGAATTATGGAGCAAAAACCATTTTTTGGGACTTAGAAAAATTTCGAGATGTGACAGACTTCCAGGAAGGGGGCGCCTCGGGAGGTGTACCTAGGAGGCTTCCAGGGGCCTGGGTACACTTTTCAGAAAGTACCGTTGGGACTTAGAAAAATTTTCAGGATTTTTGGACTTAGAGCGATTTTTGGATTTTTGATCAAAAATCGAATTTCCCCTTCTCCCACCGCTCTGGGGCGTCAATATGATGTGGGGACCCGAGGGAGAGTGCCTCCCATGAGGGTAGAATGTGTGGCTTTTGGGGGGAAAGTCGAATTATGGAGCAAAAACCAGTTTTTGGGACTTAGAAAAATTTCGAGATGTGTCAGACTTCCAGGAAGGGGGGAGTCTCAGGAGGTGTACCTAGGAGGCTTCCAGGGGCCTGGGTACACTTTTCAGAAAGTACCGTTGGGACTTAGAAAAATTTTCAGGATTTTTGGACTTAGAGCGATTTTTGGATTTTTGTGCAAAAATCAGATTTCCCCTTCTCCCACCGCTCTGGGGCGTCAATATGATGTGGGGACCCGAGGGAGAGTGCCTCCCATGAGGGTAGAATGTGTGGTTTTTTGGGGGAAAGTCGAATTATGGAAGAAATTGAGTTTTGAGGACAAAAAAGTGTTTTGAGGACAAAAAAGTTTCTTGAGGACAAAAAAGTTTCTCGAGGACAAAAAAGTGTTTTGAGGACAAAAAAGTTTCTTGAGGACAAAAAAGTGTTTTGCGAACAAAAAATGGAATTTTGTGATTTTGTGTAAAAATAAGTAAATTCCCCTACTTCCACCACAGGGGGGCTTCAGTATGTTGTAGGGCCCCCAGGGAGGGTCCCCCAACTGGGTTTAAAGTTTGTGGATCCTGGGCAGAAAGTTGAATTTTGGATGAAAAACCGAATTTTGGGACTTAGAAAAATTTCGAGCTGAGCAGTGACAGACTTCCAGGCAGGGGAGCCTCTCTGGAGGTGTACCGAAAACAGTTCCAGGAGCTGAGGTCATTTTCGAACATTTTTTGTTCGCTCAAATTTTTTTTGTTTTTGAGCTCTAAAAAGCTGTTATTATCAATTGGCTCAAAAATTTCAAGTGTCATGAGCTAGTACATGTTGGAGGAATACGTTTTAGGCAAAAAATTGCAAAAAAAAAAATCCAAGTGAAAAAGAACCGGAATGGGGAATTTCTGACTGCTGTAGCAGCCGCACAGTTCCAGGAGGTCGGATACATTTCCGACTTTGTCCCGCTCATTGAAGTACATTGTCCCGCAATGCAAATACATAGTAATGCGCACCTGCGGGAGAATATAGGAGAGAGTGGGCTCTCTCTACCCCGATGTATGGCGGTTGTTCCTATGGTTCTCTGGCTCGGGTAGGCGACTTAGAAGGTGGTCCCTCTTGTCGTGGAAGTTGCAAAATACGGCCGAGACTGAACTTCCACGGCTCCAGGAGGGACTTTTGCTGGTCGTGCGTCCCAAGTGAGAGAGGCGATCCTGGGGTACCTGAGCCTGACCAGACCCTCCCTCGGTGGTCCCTGGTCTTCTGAAGGGTGATGGCATTCAGGGGGGCAAATCTGGAGTCCGTGGCCGAGTTTGGGCTCTAGAAGGCGGACGCCCCTTCTGACCATGTCCCCTCAGAGCCGGCTGGATGGTTCATGGTCCGCGGCTTTGTCTGGCGGTCTGTGCCCAAGCCGGAGAAGCTGTCCTGGGGTACGTGAGCTTTGACCAGACCCTCCCTCGGCGGTCCCTGGTTCTCTGGAGGTGATGGCTGTCAGGGGGGCAAATCTGGAGTCCTCGTGGGAAGGAGGGCTCTTGAAGGCGGACGCCCCCTCTGACTATGTCCCCTCAGAGCAGGCTGGATGGTTCATGGTCCGCGGCTTTGTCTGGCGGTCCATGCCCAAGCCGGAGAAGCTATCCTGGGTACCTGAGCTTCGACCAGACCCTCCCTCGGTGGTCCCTGGTTCTCTGGAGGCGATGGCTGTTGTCAGGGGGGGGGGGGCAAATCTGGAGTCCTCGTGGGAAGGAGGGCTCTGGAAGGCGGACGCCCCCTCTGACTATGTCCCCTCAGAGCATGCTCGATGGTTCTCAGTCCCTGGCTTTGGCTTTTTGGCCATCCTGGGGTACATTCTTGCCAAAAAAAAAAACGACTAAGTGAAAAAGAACCGGAATGAGGAATTTTCTAGGTGCCGCATCCGCCCTACAGTGACTTGAGGCCGGGTACAGTTCCGACTTCGTCCCCTTAAAGTGGGGACGTTGTCCCGCAATGCAAATACATAGGAATGCGCACCTCTGGCAGAATGTACTTGAGAGAGTGTCGTCTCTCTACCCCGATAGAAAGC
>NW_027362272.1:162500-166088 GCF_039654945.1 Dendrobates tinctorius
CCATTTTTTGGGACTTAGAAAAATTTCGAGATGTGTCAGACTTCCAGGAAGGGAGGAGTCTCAGGAGGTGTACCTAGGAGGCTTCCAGGGCCTGGGTACACTTTTCAGAAAGTACCGTTGGGACTTAGAAAAATTTTCAGGATTTTTGGACTTAGAGCGATTTTGGATTTTTGTGCAAAAATCAGATTTCCCCTTCTCCCACCGCTCTGGGGCGTCAATATGTTGAGGGGACCCGAGGGAGAGTGCCTCCCATGAGGGTAGAATGTGTGACTTTTGGGGGGAAAGTCGAATTATGGAGCAAAAACCATTTTTTGGGACTTAGAAAAATTTCGAGATGTGACAGACTTCCAGGAAGGGGGCGCCTCGGGAGGTGTACCTAGGAGGCTTCCAGGGGCCTGGGTACACTTTTCAGAAAGTACCGTTGGGACTTAGAAAAATTTTCAAGATTTTTGACTTAGAGCGATTTTTGGATTTTTGTGCAAAAATCGAATTTTCCCTTCTCCCACCGCTCTGGGCGTCAATATGAAGTGGGGACCCGAGGGAGAGTGCCTCCCATGAGGGTAGAATGTGTGACTTTTGGGGGGAAAGTCGAATTATGGAGCAAAAACCATTTTTGGGGACTTAGAAAAAATTCCGAGATGTGTCAGACTTCCAGGAAGGGGGCGCCTCGGGAGGTGTACCTAGGAGGCTTCCAGGGGCCTGGGTACACTTTTCAGAAAGTACGTTGGGACTTAGAAAAATTTTCAAGATTTTTGGACTTAGAGCGATTTTTGGATTTTTGTGCAAAAATCGAATTTTCCCTTCTCCCACCGCTCTGGGGCGTCAATATGAAGTGGGGACCCGAGGGAGAGTGCCTCCCATGAGGGTAGAATGTGTGACTTTTGGGGGGAAAGTCGAATTATGGAGCAAAAACCATTTTTGGGGACTTAGAAAAAATTCCGAGATGTGTCAGACTCCAGGAAGGGGGCGCCTCGGGAGGTGTACCTAGGAGGCTTCCAGGGGCCTGGTACACTTTTCAGAAGTACCGTTGGGACTTAGAAAAATTTTCAAGATTTTTGGACTTAGAGCGATTTTTGGATTTTTGTGCAAATATCGAATTTTCCCTTCTCCCACCGCTCTGGGGCGTCAATATGAAGTGGGGACCCGAGGGAGAGTGCCTCCCATGAGGGTAGAATGTGTGACTTTTGGGGGAAAGTCGAATTATGGAGCAAAAACCATTTTTGGGGACTTAGAAAAAATTCCGAGATGTGTCAGACTTCCAGGAAGGGGGCGCCTCGGGAGGTGTACCTAGGAGGCTTCCAGGGGCCTGGGTACACTTTTCAGAAAGTACCGTTGGGACTTAGAAAAATTTTCAAGATTTTTGGACTTAGAGCGATTTTTGGATTTTTGTGCAAAAATCGAATTTTCCCTTCTCCCACCGCTCTGGGGCGTCAATATGAAGTGGGGACCCGAGGGAGAGTGCCTCCCATGAGGGTAGAATGTGTGACTTTTGGGGGAAAGTCGAATTATGGAGCAAAAACCATTTTTGGGGACTTAGAAAAAATTCCGAGATGTGTCAGACTTCCAGGAAGGGGCGCCTCGGGAGGTGTACCTAGGAGGCTTCCAGGGCCTGGGTACACTTTTCAGAAAGTACCGTTGGGACTTAGAAAAATTTTCAAGATTTTTGGACTTAGAGCGATTTTTGGATTTTTGTGCAAAAATCGAATTTTCCCTTCTCCCACCGCTCTGGGGCGTCAATATGAAGTGGGGACCCGAGGGAGAGTGCCTCCCATGAGGGTAGAATGTGTGACTTTTGGGGGGAAAGTCGAATTATGGAGCAAAAACCATTTTTTGGGACTTAGAAAAATTTCGAGATGTGGACAGACTTCCAGGAAGGGGGCGCCTCGGAGGTGTACCTAGGAGGCTTCCAGGGGCCTGGGTACACTTTTCAGAAAGTACCGTTGGGACTTAGAAAAATTTCAGGATTTTTGACTTAGAGCGATTTTTGGATTTTTGATCAAAAATCGAATTTCCCCTTCTCCACCGCTCTGGGGCGTCAATATGATGTGGGGACCCGAGGAGAGTGCCTCCCATGAGGGTAGAATGTGTGGCTTTTGGGGGAAAGTCGAATTATGGAGCAAAAACCAGTTTTTGGGACTTAGAAAAATTTCGAGATGTGTCAGACTTCCAGGAAGGGGGGAGTCTCAGGAGGTGTACCTAGGAGGCTTCCAGGGGCCTGGGTACACTTTTCAGAAAGTACCGTTGGGACTTAGAAAATTTTCAGGATTTTTGGACTTAGAGCGATTTTTGGATTTTTGTGCAAAAATCAGATTTCCCTTCTCCCACCGCTCTGGGGCGTCAATATGATGTGGGGACCCGAGGGAGAGTGCCTCCCATGAGGGTAGAATGTGTGGTTTTTTGGGGGAAAGTCGAATTATGGAAGAAATTGAGTTTTGAGGACAAAAAGTGTTTTGAGGACAAAAAGTTTCTTGAGGACAAAAAAGTTTCTCGAGGACAAAAAAGTGTTTTGAGGACAAAAAAGTTTCTTGAGGACAAAAAAGTGTTTTGCGAACAAAAAATGGAATTTTGTGATTTTGTGTAAAAATAAGTAAATTCCCCTACTTCCACCACAGGGGGGCTTCAGTATGTTGTAGGGCCCCCAGGGAGGGTCCCCCAACTGGGTTTAAAGTTTGTGGATCCTGGGCAGAAAGTTGAATTTTGGATGAAAAACCGAATTTTGGGACTTAGAAAAATTTCGAGCTGAGCAGTGACAGACTTCCAGGCAGGGGAGCCTCTCTGGAGGTGTACCGAAAACAGTTCCAGGAGCTGAGGTCATTTTCGAACATTTTTTGTTCGCTCAAATTTTTTTTGTTTTTGAGCTCTAAAAAGCTGTTATTATCAATTGGCTCAAAAATTTCAAGTGTCATGAGCTAGTACATGTTGGAGGAATACGTTTTAGGCAAAAAATTGCAAAAAAAAAATCCAAGTGAAAAAGAACCGGAATGGGAATTTCTGACTGCTGTAGCAGCCGCACAGTTCCAGGAGGTCGGATACATTTCCGACTTTGTCCCGCTCATTGAAGTACATTGTCCCGCAATGCAAATACATAGTAATGCGCACCTGCGGGAGAATATAGGAGAGAGTGGGCTCTCTCTACCCCGATGTATGGCGGTTGTTCCTATGGTTCTCTGGCTCGGGTAGGCGACTTAGAAGGTGGTCCCTCTTGTCGTGGAAGTTGCAAAATACGGCCGAGACTGAACTTCCACGGCTCCAGGAGGGACTTTTGCTGGTCGTGCGTCCCAAGTGAGAGAGGCGATCCTGGGGTACCTGAGCCTGACCAGACCCTCCCTCGGTGGTCCCTGGTCTTCTGAAGGGTGATGGCATTCAGGGGGGCAAATCTGGAGTCCGTGGCCGAGTTTGGGCTCTAGAAGGCGGACGCCCCTTCTGACCATGTCCCCTCAGAGCCGGCTGGATGGTTCATGGTCCGCGGCTTGTCTGGCGGTCTGTGCCAAGCCGGAGAAGCTCTCCTGGGGTACGTGAGCTTTGACCAGACCCTCCCTCGGCGGTCCCTGGTTCTCTGGAGGTGATGGCTGTCAGGGGGGCAAATCT